>NC_045555.1:43899177-44046976 GCF_009769535.1 Thamnophis elegans | reverse complement strand
TAACCCTAACCCTAATCCTAACCCTTACCTTAAGTTGAATCGGCTTTCTTTCAACGCGCTATTTAAAGCGCCCTTCTTTCTCTACACTGGCTGTTGTCGCCGCGTTGATGACGTCAGCGACGCAGTTTAATCGGGCGCGGTTTTGTCATTCGCCCTTTTTTTTAAAAAAAAATATATATTTTATTCATTTTCACATTCCATTTTGCAATCACTTATATACAGGGTATTTGCTATAAGAAAAGAAAAAGAAATGAAATAAAACAAAATAAAAAGAAAACACAACTCATCATTCACAACCCTACCTAACACTTCCATCCTCCATACACCCCATCTACCCCCTCCAACTTTCCTTTCTCCCTCTAACACTCCCCTTTCCTACTTCCCTTTCCCCTCAGACCTTCCCTTCTCCCTTTACTCCCCACACGCCCTCCTTACATTCCCCTTACTCCTTCCTTGCTCCTCCCTCTTCTTTCCCTCTACCTCCCTCCTTGGTGTATGCCTTTATTCGAGTGTTGTTTAATCTGGTAAAAAGTAAAATAAACCAAGGAAAAAAAAATATAAAGAAAGAAAAGAGAGAGAAAAGAAGAAAAAAAACAACAACCGTATATAAGTACATTCTTGTTCTTATTGAGACTATGTTAACACCCCCCCCCCCACAAATCCCCATCCCTAATCCTCCCGACTTCCCAGGGCCCACACCTGGCACTACCTTCTGTCTAAAGTATCTTGTGTACGTATGGATTAAAAATAAAAGTAATATATTAAAGGAAAGAAAAACAAGAAAAAAGAAAGAAAAGAAAAGAGAAAAAAAAGAAACCACTCTTTGTGTTGAGCTCAGCCCCCCATCTTTATCTATGCTTAAATAGTATAGGTCATTCTATCTATATTTTATTCTCGTCTCTTACTTCTTTGTTATTTACCCCAACCTTCTGTAGACTCTCCCGTTCCTCTTCCTAAACCTTATATTCAGATAAACATTTATACAAATTTGTGTAGGCATCAATATACAATCTAACCAAAAATAATCCCTTCCTATAAAATTTAAGCAACGTGGTTCATGCCACATATTCAAATATTACTTTACAGAAGAATAATCAAACTTTCCCTTCTAATAAAATTTAAACAGCGTAAATAATCTTTCTTAACCTCATTTTCAAACAATAATTCAAAATAATCTAACCAAGCTATCCCTTCTTAGTAAAGTTTAAGCAGCGTAGATCAAGTATTACTTTACACAAAAATCAGTTTACATTCTATCTTAAGATAATCCCAACCGACTTTCTCTTCTAATAGGATTTAAACAACGTAAATCATTCCACATGCATTTTACCCTCATCCCTTGCTTGTCTGATATTTACCACTATCAAATTTATGCAGACATTTGTTTAAGATCTAGCTCAAAGTAATTTCAACCAACTTTCCCTTCTAATAAGAATTAAATAGCATGGATCATTCCACATATTCAAATAATACTTTCAACAAAAGTCAGTTAACCTTCTGTTTTAAGGTAGTCCCTTCTAACAAAATTTAAACAACATAATTCATTCCGCATTCATTTTACATCTATCTTAAGATAATCCCAACCGGCTTTCTCTTCTAATAGGCTTTAAACAACGTAAATCATTCCGCATACATTTTACCCTCATCCCTTGCTTGTCTGATATTTACCACTATCAAATTTATGCAGACATTAGTTTAATATCTAGCTCAAAGTAATTTCACCCAACTTTCCCTTCTAATAAGAATTAATCCGCTTTTTCTACCGGAGAGAGGTCGCAAACCCCCATTCGGTCCACAACTTTGGCAAATATTTTAAAATGTCTAAATCCTCGATCTCCGCTTTTCTGCTTCTCCGAGGGAGGAAAGGCTACCCCCTCCATCTTGCAGCCACGCGGTCTGCCGCTTGCCTTCTCCTTCCGCTTGTCTCTCCTCTCTTCCAAGTGAGTCAGGAAGTCCCGCCTTCAAAGTCCTACAATAGAAATCTCGGGCCTCCGAAACAGAGTTAAGACGAAATCTTTGATTCTCCAATGTGACCGTAATGCCGGCAGGGGCCTCCCATCTGTATTGAATCTGTTGATTCCTAAGCTCTTTAGTTAAAAAGGCGTAGTCTCTTCTTGCTCTCAACATCTGGAAAGGTATTTCTTTGAAGACAATCAGGTCCTGGTCATCAACTCGGAGACTGTTATTATGAAACTTTTGCACGATCGCGTTTCTGGATTCTTTTGTGGAGAAATATATAATTATGTCCCTCGGGAGCTGTCGCTGTTCCGCTACCAATGAGTTCTGGCGATAGATTTTCCGAATCTGCCAATCAAAGTTAAGTCCCGGGCTTCCCACCGCATGGCTGAAGGCTTCAGCAAAGGTCTGTTTCAGATTCTCTTGCTCCTTTTCACGGAGTCCTCTAACTCTTATTGCAAATGCCTTCCTATTAAAATTTATCATCACTAGCTGTTCTTCAGTGTCTCTAATTTTTTGTTGTAATATTTGAATATTAGTAGTCAAATTAAAATTAGCCTTCTCCAAGCTTTCCAATTTATTCTCTATTTCAGCAGAATAATCTGACAGGGCAGACACGGCTGCGAACGTATTCGCCTTCATTTGGTCAATTTTAGACTTTAAATCATCATATAGTTCCAATACAAATTCCTTGATTTCTTGTTTAAAATCATTAAACATTTGAAAGAAAAATTCCTGTGTTAAAAATTCTCCAGTAGAGGGCATAGGAGACAAAGGCTGTGATTCCAGTATAGATTCTTTAGATTCTTTAGGCAGATTTGTAGCAAGACGCTTCTTTGACCTGGGTGCCATAATAAATAAGCAAATAAGCAGCGCTTTTGCTCCCCTCTGTTTCCAAAGAAAAAGAGTTTATTTTGTTAAGGAGCGGTCTGCAGGAAGGTAAAACCGGCTAAGTACATCCCCTATCAATCACCAACGGAGAGAAATCGCCATTTTGGAGTCCGTTTAGACAAAGAAGTCTCTAAGGCAAATGGTGCTGGTATTTAAGATAGTAATAAAAGCATAAATCTCACAGGAGTGGGACCCGCCCGTATTAATCCTAGCTTGAAAAAAACTTTGCTTTGTCCTGGGGGCGGGCTCGCCTGTCTGGGGCTGCCAAAAAAGGCAGCTGAGAAGAACTGGCTGAAGATAAAAGCTCCGCTCCCGCTGGATCTAATCTCTGTCCACAGCCAAAAAAAAGAGAAAGGCTGTGGATTACGAATAGACCCTAGCATACAGAGCTACTCCCTGCCCCTTTCTTAGCCAAAAAGGGGTGATATCTATGATCTTATTTAGATATACAGACCAGATCTCTGAGAGGAGCTCGGTTGAGCCCTCCTCGGCAACAGGCCATGCCCCAGTTCTTCAGTCATTCGCCCTTTTGACGGGTCACGAAAGAGGCAAGATATTATAATTCCCCAAAGGAGAAATGGAGAAAAATCTTAATAAAGGCAGAAAGCAGCCCCAACAGGTTCCAGCAGATGCCCAAGGTCTTTAGAGAGAGAGATGGATATTTTGTGCCCATTAAGAAACCCAGCTCAACCTTCTCACAAATAAAACATCTTCTGTTCCAGATGATGGGATTAAGAATTTAGAATCCAAATTCTAAGAACAGGACATGATCTTTAGGACATAATAGGATTAACCCACCACCATTAGAATAGCAAAGGACACAGTGCTCGCTACATTGCACAACCCCCTAGAAGTATTTCAAACATTGCACAATCCCCTGCAGCATCTCAGAACCCTATAAAAATCCTTGCACTGATAAAGCTAATTTGTCAGCTGTCCCAGAATTACATGATGGTGTTGGGTGTGCTCATCAATAAGCAGAGTCCTCCTTTCCAATCAGCCTCCATTTTATTTCCAGCGCCTTTCTCCTGGCTTGGAACAGGACTGGATTTTTCTTCCAACACACGCTACTAACATACTAACTGCAGTGACTTAACAGCTATGGCAAGAAAGATTGTAAAATCACTTAACAAATGTCTCACTAACAGCAGAAAATTTTGGCTTAATTGTGGTGGCAAGTTGAGGATTACCTGTATTTCTGAGCTAGGTGCTATCCCAGAGAGCCAGTTTGGCTAGGAAGCGGTAGACCTGAATTTTAGTACTACCTTAGGTAGCCTTGGCTGAATCCAGAGGTGGGTTCCTACCAGTTTGCACCTATTCGGTAGAACCGGTCCATCAAATCTACCGAACCGGTTAGAAGAGGGTCCACCAGTGGACCCGGAAAGCAGGCCACACCTACAGGAGAGGTTCCAAAATTTTTTGAAACCCACCACTGGTCCTTGGATGTGATTATTCTACACTATCATGCTCATATTTATAAAACTCAGGGCCTCTGTGAAAGGCAAGGATGACTACTGCGTTTGTGGTGCAATCAAAACATTGCGTGTGTTGAAGTTGTTTTAACGCAAGCCAAAGATGCCTCTTAAAAAACAAGTTTACATCCTATTCTTATGCATGCCAGTGCTGTGTGTGTGAGGTGATTTAAGGTAGTTCTGACAAGCGTCGTCGACATCTTCATATCCGGTCACATGGGCGGCAAGCCACTCCCATCCAGTCACATGGGTGGCAAGCCACTCCCACAAAGGAGGCCACACCCACAGAGTAGGTTCAAACAATTTTTGAAACCCACCACTGGTCCTTGGATAGGATTATTCTACACTATCATGCTCCTATTTATAAAACTCAGGGCCTCTGTGAAAGGGAAGGATGACTACTGCATTTGTGGTGCAATCAGAACATTGCGTGTGTTGAAGTTGTTTTAACGCAAACCAAAGATGCCTTTTAAAAAACAAGTTTACATCCTATTCTTATGCATGCCAGGGCTGTGTGTGAGGTAATTTAAGGTGGTTCTGACAAGTGTCGTCGGCATCTTCATATCCGGTCACATGGGCGGCAAGCCACTCCCATCCGGTCACATGGGCAGCAAGCCCCTCCCATCTGGTCACATGGGTGGCAAGCCACTCCCATCCAGTCACATGGGCAGCAAGCCACTCCCACAAAGGAGGCCACACCCACAGAGTAGGTTGGAACAATTTTTGAAACGTAACACTGGCTGAATCCCTCTTAACCTCTTCTAAAACCTTTTCAAAAACCTCAGGGTCTCACCCAGGCAGCTACCAGGAATCAATCCTTACTTGAAAGCTGTTGTATTTAGGCTTCAAGCTACTTCTAGCAACTTAGATCTATTGAGCTGTACAGTAAAAACTGTGATAACCAGCTTTCCGGAGATATATTAATTGCAAAAGCCCAGTTCTTGTCATGCCTTGAAGACAAACCTTCATATAGTGTCGCGTTTTTTTTTTTTTTAATCTCAGTCAGTGAGTCCAAAACATGAGAGCCAACAGAAAAAAGGGTTCATCCTTCACACTGCTCTGACTCATTTGGAACAGCTGGGGGGGGGGGGAGCAGCTATGGAGGATGCTTTTTATAGATTTTTAGCTCTGCGTTTCACACAATACTTCCACATAGACTAGTGTCCAAACTTACGGATCTTGGACTGCCTTATTCAATCTGCTTTTGGATTATGGATTTCCTGTCTCTCAGAGGGTCAGATTAGGTAATCATATCTCTTCAGCCCTTATTCCTAACACCGGTACCCCCGCAGGGTTGCATGTTGAGTCCATTACTCCATACCTGTGATGGCAATCCTATGGCACGCACGCCAAAGGTGGCACACGGAGCCATATCTGCCGACACACAAACTGTCACTTCCAGCGCGCATGGACACGCCGGCCATCTTATTCTTAGCCTTCTGGAGGGCTGGGGGAGGCCGTTTTCACCCACTCCAGGCTTCAGGAATGAACTTCCGGTTAGGTTTCAGGTTTCAGGTTTCGTTTTATTTATATGCCGCCCTATTCCCAGCAGGACTCAGGGCGGCGAACAAACCCAAAGGGGGAAAGGGAAACACAAAAGTACAAATACAAGCATTTAAAAATAGCCAACAGCCACACAGATGGAGAGGGGAAGGGAACTCATCAACCCCAGGCCTGCCAACACACCCAGGTTTTAACGGCTTTTCGGAAGGCCTGGAGAGAGGTGAGGGTCCGAATCTCGGCGGGGAGTTCGTTCCAAAGGGCCGGTGCTGCCACAGAGAAGGCCCTCCCCTGGGTGGTAGCCAGATGGCATTGGCTGATAGACGGAACCCGGAGGAGGCCAGCCTTGTGTGATCTAACGGGTCTTTGGGAGGTAATTGGCAGCAGGCGGTCTCTCAAGTACCCAGGTCCAATACCATGAAGGGCTTTATAAGTGACGACTAGCACCTTGAAGCGTATCCGGAGACCGATCGGTAACCAGTGCAGCTTGCGGAGGATAGGTGTAACGTGGGTGTACCGAGGTGCACCCACAATCGCTCGCGCGGCTGCGTTCTGGACGAGTTGAAGTCTCCGAATGCTCTTCAAGGGCTGCCTGTTTTTCATCCTCCCCAGGCTCCGGAGGCTTTCCTGGTGCCTGAGGAGGGCGAAAACGGTCTCCCCTGGTCCCCCAGAGGAAATACCAAGATCAGCTTGCAGGCGAGTAGTGCAGCACACAGAGCGGGGGGAGTGTGGTAGTGGTAGTTGTGCGTGCATGCGAATATGGGGGGCGCTTTGCATTATGGGTGCCAGCAAGTGCGTGTGCGATAGCTCGCACACCCTCACATTTTTGGCACCCAACGACAAAAAGGTTAGCCATCACTGCTCTTAACTCTTTAACTGCATTCTCTAGGATGTGTGTGTTTGCGGGTGATTGCTTCTTACAATGGTTATTAAGCTCCCCTAGTGACTTTGCTTATTAAAAGCTTGCAAAAGGTGATGATCACATGACTTTGGGACACAGCCATGGTCATAAGTATGAACCAGTTGCCAAGCATCTGAATTTTGATTCCGTGGTCGTGGGAGCCATGATACTGTTAGATAAATGGTCATTTAAAAGAATAATAATTATCATGTATTATTATTTTGTGTAAGAAAATGGAGGTGGTATTGTACTAAAAGGGTAAATGCTTAAGGTGACCAGACATCCCGATTTTGACGGGACTGTCACGATTTCTAACAATTTGTCCCGTGTCCCGCAGCATTTTAAAAAAGTCCCGATTTTCTGGCTTCATGTTGAAAGCGCAGTGGATTTTCTTAAGAAATCCTAATCGGGGCAAGACAAAAGACACTCTGTTTAACCCCCTCTATGTCTCAGTACTTTTATTGAAGATATTAAAATGTTAAAGCAAGAAAACTGAACACCCCCCCCCCGCCCCTTTTACCTCCTTTTATAAGAAAAGATGACCCAGTACCATAGAGCTCCAGGAAATACTTTGGCTAGAGAAGTAGCAACTGTTTCTTCCTGGATTTTCCGGAGGGGAGGGGCACGGATGTTGGAGGTCGGCTCGTGTGGGAAAAATGGTGGCAAGGTTTCTTTGAAAAATATTTCCCTGGGACTAATTTCACCATTTTAATTTGCTCAGTTCTTTGTATTAACATCTACATCATTCTGGATTGACTTGGAGTGCCTGCCTGCCTTGTAAGTGAGCTGGGTTTTTTTCTTTTCTTTTTTTAATGTATTTTAAAATAATATTTTATTTATTGTGCATAGGATTTTTTAAAATAGTGTTATTCTGTGTGGATTCTTTTTTTAAATTGTCTTAGACTATTTAAAAAAAGATTCTATCCAAAATAAAGTGAAGTGAAACCATTTTTAAAAATTCTATGCACAATACTTTGAAATGTAGTTTTAAAAATATTGCACGGAAAACTATTTAAAAATAGTTTTACTTCAATTTATTCTGTGTGGAAGAGTTTGAAATGTTTTACTTCAATTTATTCTGTGTGGATTCTTTTTTTAAATTGTCTTAGACTATTTAAAAAAAGATTCTATCCAAAATACAAAATACCAGCTGAAGTTATTCACTTAAGAACGGTGGCAAGAAAGGTGGTATAGTGACCAAAGTTACAATGGCATTGAAAAAAGTGACTGATGACCATTTTTCACACTTAGCAATCATTTTCACACTTAGCGACCATTGCAGCGTCCTCATGGTCACGCGATCAAAATTTTGATGTTTGGAAACAGATTCGTATTTATGATGGTTTCAGTGTCCTGGGGTCATGTAATCGCCTTTTGTGACCTTTTGACAAAGTCAAATGGGGAAACCAGATTCACTTATGTTACTAACTTATCAGCTGCAGTTATTCACTTAAGAACTGTGGCAAGAAAGGTGGTATAATGGGTTTAGTGATCAAAGTTACAATGGCATTGAAAAAAGTGACTGATGACCATTTTTCACACTTAGTGACCATTTTCACACTTAGCGACCGTTGCAGCATCCTCATGGTCACGTGATCAAAATTTTGATGTTTGGCAACAGTTACAATTTATATTTGTAAATTGTAGTTATGTTGAAATAAAAAAAATATTACAACACTATTTTTGCATTGTATGAAAATTTTTGTTGCTCCGTATAAAATTTTTAATACCCCCCCCCCCCCACCGGTCAAAGGTGTCCCTCTTTACCAATCTGAACATCTGGTCACCTTATAAATGCTTGATATGTCAAATGGAACAATTATAAGCTGTTTCAAATCAAAAATGTAGGTATATGTAAGATGTACAGAAGTACTTCTAATCTGTATTGGAAATGTGGAAAACGGAAAACATGAAAGGTCATTTTACCATGCAGGTGACCTTATGAGAGGGCCAAAAAAATGCAAAATGCATAACAGAATATCAAGAGTTGGAAGGGACCTTGGAGATAGGAATATTCTGCCCTCTACTGTTGAGTGCACGGAAAATCAAGCTTTTGATTGATAGATGAGTAGAATGACATTTGTTTTGGGATGTTGCTCATTTGTTAATTCGTACAATGAAACATGTACTTTTGTAAGCATGATAAATTTTATACGTGTATTATAATATACGTGTATTTAAAATATTTAAACTTATCGTTTCAAAGATATTTTCTCAGAACAGATGTGTAGGATAAGTGCAGGAAAACTTGGACCAGACATTCGTGGCCCTCAGAATCCTCTCCAAACTTCTGGAGTTGTCCATCTTATATACTGTATGTGACTTTAGTCAGCATATAGTAAAATAAATGAATAAAATCAGAAGTGGCATTCAGCCGGTTTGCACCGGTTCACCCAAACCGGTGGCAGAAATTTTGCCCAGTTTGGCAAACCGGTAGTAATGACTGGCTGGCCATGCCCCTGAACCAGTCCCCTTATCACCGGTTGCTCACCTTGCCAGTCCGGCCGCCACTCACTTGTGCCGCCTCTTTGCATACCGTTCCGAAAAAGGCCAGCTGCTGGCTGCAGACCACTGAAAAATCCTCCGGTCGGCGCAAAAGTGGCTGCCATGGCCGCCATCTTCTTCGCACATGTGCATCTTGAAAGTCACTTGGATTTGCAAGACAATGGAATACGTATGCGTGAAGAAGATGTTGGCAATGGTAGCCACTTTTGTGCCGAATGGAGGACTTTTAAGTGGCCTGTGGCCAGCTGCCACAGAAGGTAAGCAGCCAAAGAGGCAGGGGAGGAGGAAACCGGGAAACGGGAATGATATCAAGTCACCCAGCATGTATGGGACCAACCTAGCCCATAGCTGATGGTACCCAGAGCAGGCCCTCCTGCTGGATGGGACAGATAGAGACCCCTGGGGAGAGACGGTCTTATAAATAACTGAATCCCAAATCATGAAGACTTTGAAAGGTGGCAACCAGCACCTTGAGCTACATCTGGAAGCCAATGTAGCTTGTATAGCAGTGGTATGTTATAAAAATGACTGGTAATTCTTTTACTCAGTTCTGTAATTATTATTCATTATAGATGTATGATGGAAAGGTGTTTCAAGCATATGATTATGGCACTAAGGAAAAGAACTATAACCAGGTATGAAAATAAAAGTTTTCCTATTAAATACTTCATCTGAAGCTTTTAGATCAGAATAATTTCCTTCTTGGTTGTGTTGTAGATGGGTAAAATTTTGTTTTGTACCTTATTTTAAATTTTGCAGGCTGAGGTTGAGCGAAGTAAGAAAAGTGTCATCAAAGGTATTGTAAGTGTAGAGAAATATTTCTGGTTCTTCCTCCTCTGAACATCTAAATTTAAGGCTGTCTACCTTTCCTGCCCAGCCAAGCCATTTAGCAATGGAAATAGCGATAGCATTTAAACTTATATACCACCCTTTACAGACTTTCTGGGCAGTTTAAAATATAGAAGCATTATCTGCACATTGCCTCAATAATCTGGATCTTTGCTTTACCAACTTCAGAAGGACCGAAGTCTGAGTCAACCTTGAGCCCCATCAGAGTCAAACTCTAGACTGCGGGCAGAGTTTGCCTGCAATATTGTGCTTTAACCACCATTCACCAGAGCTCCTTCACATCAGCAATTGCATCAAAAGACTAATTTAAGATAGCATGTTCTCCTTTTGGACCAATGGCAGAATGTCCTGTCGTATCTGGGGCTCTGATCTGCTCAGCTATGTACTGGAGGCAAATGTCATAGTTATTTTTTAAAAAAACACATGTAATCCACACACACACAAACACACACACACACACACACACACACAAATACACCCTTCAGTTTCATCACAATTTCATCACTGAAATTCAGAAATTAGAAATTACTTTGCTTTTCTTTATTTTTTTATTATTTTTTTATTTGTTCCCCCTCTATCACTCCTCTCTCCCACCCTCTCTCCCCCTCTTCCTTCTATCCCACTCCTCCTCCCCTTGGTGTATTTCTACTATATGTCAATGTATTCAGCTTGTCCTATTTTTACGGAGAAATTAAAGAGAGATAGTATACATGTGAAATCGCCTTACGTTGAAATCTAACATATAGTATATGTCCCCCCCTCCCCACCCCTCCCCCCAAACACCCCACCTCGCTCCCCCCCTGACTTCCCTAGGTACATATACCTAGTAAAAATAACTGAGGAGTAAACTTTATCCTACTTTGCTTTTCTTAAAGTGGTAATTTGCAATGTTTTACACGTTGAATCTCTTCCTTTTACTTTTTGACTAATTGTTTAAATGTGTTGCTTTCCTTCCCAGATGACTTCTCCTGTATACAAGTTAGAAGATATAAAAATACCCATTGCACTCTGGTCTGGTGGAAATGACTTACTTGTGAACATAAAAGACGTCCACGAATTAATAGCACGGCTAAGTAATGTCATGCCATTCAGGAACAACATGTTCCTGAACGGGTAACATCTAGATTTCATTTGGGGACTGGAAGCAACTGAGGTTATGTATAAGCATATAATTGAGATAATGAAAAGATATCTGTGATTCCCCAGCAGTGATGTACAGAGAAATCATGTTGCATAATGACAAACATAAAAAACATCTTAAGGCTGTGATGATAAACACACCTTGAAGTCTTAATGCAGCTTATCCGATGAATTAGTTAAAGAAATATTTGCAACTTGACTTAACACTATTTCTCCAAATAGTATTTACATTAAAAAAAAATCACTTCTTCAAACTGTCCCATTTCCTCTGAATTCTTTGCCTTATTCCTCTACAATTGATAAACGAACTAAATTCTCATAGACAAGCAGGGAAATTTCTTTTAACAAAGAAATAATTCTGAAAAGATAACCCAAAATAAATTGTGGGATTTACAGGATGGTCCAAACCAGGCTAAGCAGTGGTGGGATTCAAATCATTGAACAACTGGTTCTCTGCCCTAATGACCAGCTGGTTAGGCGGGCCTTGGTGGTCATGTGACTGGGTGGGCGTGGCCAACTCAATGTCACTCATGTCGATGGGCGCTTCAAGAAGAGTTAACCGGAGAGGCAGTTTCTGTAAGTATGGCAATAAAGATTAAGCTAGAAACAACCCCAGACTGTTTCCTTCCTGCCTTCCTTAAGAGATTAGCCCTGTAAAGTGGAAAAAACAAAACAAAATGTGATTTCTTCCAACAACCCATTCT
Organism: Thamnophis elegans; assembly: GCF_009769535.1. Classification (NCBI taxonomy): domain Eukaryota; kingdom Metazoa; phylum Chordata; class Lepidosauria; order Squamata; family Natricidae; genus Thamnophis; species Thamnophis elegans. The sequence goes on along the minus strand of NC_045555.1, from coordinate 44,035,058 downwards.
CCGAACTGCTTAGAAAGTTAACAACCGCTTCTCCTGGATAAGTGCGGAGTGGCTGAATCCCACCATTGAGCCTAAGTTTATTAGTAACACCCAGATCTATGATTCAGAGGTGGCTGCGGTCATATAGTAAGAGCAAGAATCAGAATTAAAACCTAAAAGATCTCTAACTCCCTAATAAAGGAATTCCATGTGATAGTAATGTGCAAAGAATCACCCCAATCCCACAGAACTACCAAAAGGCAAGAAAGCATAGGCTACATCATGGTACTTGTGGTTATATGCCATGCCATAAACTGGGCTAACAAAATGCTAAATGAATAATCATGAAGGGGGTTATGATAGTTTTTTGCATGCAATTAAAGGAGCAAGCATCAAATTAGTATAGCACCATTCAGAAAACTACAGGTGGAGCACTTAGATATTAAGATAGCCTTTTCCTCCCATGTGTGATCAGAGAGAAGACATTTTACATGTGCTAACCATCAAGTTTGGAAGAGCCAGAAAAAGAAAATTGGTTTGGAAGAACCAATTTTTCATTGATCACGGGTGGAAAGAAAAATGCAACATGCTGCTCCCATTCATTTGTTTGGGCACATAGTAAAATATATCCTCTACAGGAGTGAAATTCGACCAGATTGGACTGGTTATTTCAATAATTGGTTTCTTTGCAGTTAGTGTTTTCCCTTCTATACATTTCTATCTTGCATTCATGGTCTCCTTATTCGTTATCCATTTTTATGTGCAATTCTATATTTATTTATACTTAGCTATTTATAACCAAATATTGTTTACCTATATTGTGCTTTATATTCTTACTGTCATTTATTCTCTTACATACAATTATAGGTATACATTCACATAGTTATTCTTTTTCTTTGCCATTCTTATATTATTGTTATTCCATTTAAAAGGTTATAAGGTATAGTTTGGATTGCTTTGTTTACCATCCTTCGCACCTGCTATGACACCACCTTATTTTCTCTTTCTTTTCTTTTCTTCCTCCCTTCCTTCTCTACTTCCTTCCTTCCTCCTCTCCTTCCCCTTCTTCCTTCCCTTAATTCTCCCCTACTCCTACCCTCTTTCTTCTCCTTCCTACCCTCTCTCCTTCTCTTTCTCTCTCTTCCACCCACCTCTCCTTACTTCTTTCTTCTTCCCCTACCTCTCCTCCACATTTCACCTTATTTTCTCTTTCTTTTCTTTTCTCCCTCCCTTCCTTCTCTACTTCCTTCCTCCTCTCCTTCCCCTTCTTCCTTCCCTTACTTCTCCCCTACTCCTACCCTCTTTCTTCTCCTTCCTACCCTCTCTCCTTCTCTTTTTCTCTCTTCCTCCCTCCACTCCTTCTCTTTCTCACACATTTTTTCTTACTGGGTCCTGTGGGCATGGCTGGAGGGGGGGTCGTGTGACTGAGTGGCAGTGGCCATGAGTGACATCAGGTTAGCTACACCCACTCGGTCACAGGATACCATCAAGCCAAGCCCAGAGAACTGGTAGGGGAAAAATTTGAATGTCACCCCTGAATCCTCTATATGTATCAGTGTGTGTGAGAGTTTTGTTGGCAGGATGCAGGCAACAATAGATTGGGTTCCAAGGTTGCCAGGATCTTAGGTTGCCAGAAGCTGGACATCAAGAGCTAAGCAGAGGGAGCAAGACAGAACAAATGGACAATAAACATGTGATGGGAAATAGGGAGGGCAGAATGATAGCTTGACAAAGACCAGGGCAGTACAGAACCAGTTTGTGCCAGCACTCAAGGCCACACACCCTGAGAATGGAATGCGGATTGCTCCAAACATCTCAGTGATTCTCAAAACGCCTAGATGACCTTCCATTGCCTGAAGATGAATTGGTCAAAGAGGGAAGGGCTGGGATGAGGAAAACAATGTGTAACCTTTTGCACAGGAATCTTTCATTCTGGCTTTACTGCAACCAGAAACCTTTAGTAGAAGAGCCTATCGGTTAAGTGGAGTCAAGGGTCTTTCTTTCCTAAGGGATCTGACTGGGGCAGGTTTGACAAAAAGTCTTCAAGGAAAACCAAGTCCAGTTGCCTTTTGAAAAAAGCACCTTTGGGGATATTGCCAAATTAGAACTTCACATGACTGAAATCAATATTCCTTCTGGTGAGAGCTGGCAGCTCCACAAGGAACTGTATTTTGGCTTCCTTTCTATCAGCCCTCATTATCTGAATTTAATTTTAAGGGAAGCACTGGTTCACAAGCAATTCCATTAGCTATTCCTCCCTTGTTGATGCTGTTCAAAAGGATCAACCACTGAGAACATTCTATGTCTATGGACAGAAAAGTGGCTGTAAGGAAAACCTCATGAGCAAAGTCCTCCCCCCCCCCCCCCCCCGGCAGCTATAAACGCCAAATTCATATCAACACTGACTCCTTCCACAGATTCAGCTTTGACTGAGCCTTCTAGAGAGATGATAGAAGAGCTAGGAAATTAAGAAATCCCCTATTTGTTAAATTCATTTAAATAAATCTACACACTGAATTTGTTTTCCTGTTCAAAAACTATTGGTGCTTTCTTTCAATAAAATAGTGAATGAGAACAGATCTTTCTGAGCTTAACTCACCTAGTTAAATTGCGATCTACATCTCCAAGTATTATCTGGAAATTCATCTAATGATGGCCAGTTACATGAATGAACTCTCATTGTCATAGGTTTTCCCACCCCTTCTACAAATTTATAGTTCTGCACAGGCCCTATATTTTCCAGTGGTAACTCTTTCATGTTCTACCCAGGCTGGATGAAAATATTGGTCTCCTCACCACCTCCCACTGTACTGCACAGGCTTCGGTTTCTTCTGAAACCTCATTTTTCTATAATTTACAATCTGCTTTTATGTTTAGATGGTGAAGGGTGCTTAAAGACTTTGGATTTTGGCTATCTCACTCCCTCTTTCTGTGCCCAGATGATGCAATGGTTAAAGTGCAGTATTGCAGGAAACTTCTGCCCACGGCCTGTGGTTCAATCCTGCTAGGGCTTTAGGTTAGCTTGACCTTTTATTCTTCTGAGGTTGGTAAAACAGTTTGTATATAAGCCAGACATGTTTTATTGCATAATACTGCATAAGTAATATTGTGTAATGAAATTGAATCTTTGCAAGCAACCAATACAGTAAGCTCCATGATGATCATGAATAGTTCACCTTGGATATAATTTTATTATATGACTTTCCATTGGCTGATTCTCAAAACACCTAGATGACTTTCCATTGGCTGAAGATGAATTGGTCAAAGAGGGAAGCGCTGGGATGAGGAAAACAATGTGTAACCTTTTGCATAGGAATCTTTCATTCTGGCTTTACTGAAACCAGCAATCTTTAGTAGAAGAGCCTATCAGTTAAATGGAATCAAGGGTCTTTCTTTCCTAAGGAATCTGACTGGGGCAGGTTTGACAAAATGTCTTCAAGGAAAACCAAGTCCAGTTGCCTTTTGAAAAAAGCACCTTTGGGGATATTGCCAAATTAGAACTTCACATGACTGAAACCAATATTCCTTCTGGTGAGAGCTGGCAGCTTCACAAGGAACTGTATTTTGGCTTCCTTTCTATCAGCCCTCATTATCTGAATTTAATTTTAAGGGAAGCACTGGTTTACAACCAATTCCATTAGCTATTCCTCCCTTGTTGATGCTGTTCAAAAGGATCAACCACTGAGAACATTCTATGTCTATGGACAGAAAAGTGGCTGTAAGGAAAACCTCATGAGCAAATTCCCCCCCCCCCCCGGCAGCTATAAACGCCAAATTCATATCAACACTGACTCCTTCCACAGATTCAGCTTTGACTGAGCCTTCTAGAGAGATGATAGAAGAGCTAGGAAATTAAGAAATCCCCTATTTGTTAAATTCATTTAAATAAATCTACACACTGAATTTGTTTTCCTGTTCAAAAACTATTGGTGCTTTCTTTCAATAAAATAGTGAATGAGAACAGATCTTTCTGAGCTTAACTCACCTAGTTAAATTGCGATCTACCTCTCCAAGTATTATCTGGAAATTCATCTAATGATGGCCAGTTACATTAATGAACTCTAATTGTCATAGGTTTTCCCACCCTTTCTACAAATTTATAGTTCTGCTCAGGCCCTATATTTTCCAGTGGTAACTCTTTCATGTTCTACCCAGGCTGGATGAAAATATTGGTCTCCTCACCACCCCCAACTGTACTGCACAGGCTTCTTTCATATTCTAAAACCTCATTTTTCTATAATTTACAATCTGCTTTTATGTTTAGATGGTGGAGGGTACTTTAAGACTTTGGATTTTGGCTATCTCACTCCCTCTTTCTGTGCCCAGATGATGCAATGGTTAAAGTGCAGTATTGCAGGCAACTTTTGCCCACGGCCTGTGGTTCAATCCTGCTAGGGCTTTAGGTTAGGTTGTCCTTCTATTCTTCTGAGGTTAGCTTGACCTTCTATTCTTCAGAGACTAAGGTTATTGGGGCAATATGCAAATAATGCTTCAACATTATAAACCAACCAGAAAGTGTGGTAAAGTGCTATGGGCAGTGTATAAGCCTAAATGCTATTGCTCTTTCTCCATGAGTTAAAAAGGAGGAAAGGTATTTTTCAACATACAGTTGCTACACCCTTGACTTGAATATTCCAGCTATGAAGAGACACCTTACCTCTCAGCGATATTACCAACAATTTTTCTATCCCTCCTTAGATTACCAGCCTTCCAGTGTAATCAGCAAAACAAATGAAACAGCACTATAAATTAAGAATAAGTAAGACTAACAGCACTATAAATTAAGACTGTCACAATGCAATTAATAATAGTGTAACAGATATTCACGTAATATTCCACCAATTAAGCACCATCTGAATTGCAACAAGGGTGATGGGGCAGCCTCAATTTCAATAACACGTTTTTTGCATAATACAGAGTCAGATAATAAAAGCACACGCTCGTCATCACCATTACCACTGCAATAGGCTGGGGGTTGGACTAGAAGATCTCCAAGGTCCCTTCTATCTCTGATATTGTATTGTATTGCATTGTATCAAGATTTCTTGCCAAACAAGGGAATAAATCCCTTGATTATGGATAGCAGACTGTACTCTTATTTAAGAAGCAGCTTTGATGCACGCTGCCTTTTCCTGTCTCTGGGAAACAGTGACTGATTTCTAGCTCTTATATGATACTTGTGTGTGGCTTCTATCTGTGTAAGAAACTTGGAACCTCTGATCTTTCGACTAGATGACAACCCTGGCTTGGCTTTTGGACCCTGGCTGGATTTAGATGCATCTTCTGTCAGTTTCTATTAAAAACAAGCTTCTCAGGTAAGCTCCTGTTTTATTTACATATTTTGTTCACTGTTTATCTCTCACGTCTTGAAGTGAAGTGTTAAATTCCATTTCAATTCCCTCTCTCTCTCTTTCTCCCTCCCTCCCTCCCTCTCTCTCTCTCTCTCTCTGGTTAGAACTTGAAACAGGACAAATTGCATATGCAAATTGCTTATTTTGGGTAAGAAAATGTGAAGAAAAATGTAATATCTAGTGTCCTACAAATGCTTTGAACTACAGTGGCATCTGGCATCCAACTGTTGTGAAACCATTGCATTTGGTACTCAATGCATTTTGACATAAAAAAATGACCCGGTACTCATCGTTTATTTAGTATTCAATGCAGAAGCTAGACTTCAATGTTTTTTTTAATATATATATAAATTTATTTATAGGCCGCCCTTTTCCCTGAGGGGACTCAGGGCGGCTTACAACGTATAGGGAAGGGAGTACACACAATGACATATAAAAACAGTACGTAATTAAAAATAGAAGCAACATTCATTCATCATTCGGGAGGGGACGGATTATAATCTTTAACCCCAGGCCTGACGGGATAGCCAGATCTTGAGGGCTGTGCGGAAGGTCTGGAGGGTGGTGAGGGTACGAATCTCCACGGGGAGATCGTTCCAAAGGGTCGGAGCTACTACTGAAAAGGCTCTCCTCCGCGTAGTTGCCAGTCGACGCTGACTGGCGGATGGAACTCGGAGGAGGCCTAATCTGTGTGATCTAATAGGTCGTAAGGAGGTAATTGGCAGGAGGCGGTCTCTCAAGTAATATCCCTCCTTAGATTGGCTACCTTGTGATTCACTACATTATTCCTTAGGGGAAAATGTATTTAGTACTTATTTTTTTGGTACTCATCACATGTCCTGAAACCAATAAATAATGATTAACGAGACACGACTGTACAAACTCTGTAGCACCTCTTGCCTATGGGTAAGATAATGCAGTGTAATTATCTTTGGCAAAATCTGCAATATTAAAACTCAGCAGTTGAAATCCAAAGGGAGACTGAGCAGATGGCTTCAACTATTTTTGATTGGTTGGAAATTCATCCTAGGGTCCTTTTTCTTTTCGTTTAATTCACATTAGGGGTACAATAGGTGAAACTGGTAACAGGGGAAGATGAGAGAAAGATCCCTATAAATCCTAGCCAGTAAATGCCTTTGTGGCTTAATCTTGATGCAGATCCTCGGCTAGTTATGTGTTTAATTAATTATTTTACAACACTCTTTCAGATTTAAGCTCAGCGGGATTTGACTTGTTTCCATTGTTTTTAGAAAGTAAAATTCTGCTCAATGGGCTGTTTCTGGTTAAGGCCACAGATAGCAGAAGATATTTGAGGGCAAGTGTGATGCTTTGTATCTCCAGGAAGCTTATGTTTCTCAAAGGTGACTAAATTGCTTCGTACAGGATGAAGATGAGGAGTTTCATCATCATGGCTTGTTTATGCCATGGACTGCTCAGCTTGGAAGAACTGGGAACTTCAGAAAGACTTGACACTAATTCCAACGCGAACCCTGAGTGTTTTATGAATATCGTATGTTAAATTCATTTTTTACTGATTTTAGATTTAGATTTTTTTTTTTTAGATTTAAAGTTTATTTATATGCCGCCCTTTTCCCTGGGGGGACTCAGGGCGGCTCACAACTTAAAAGGGGGGGGGGGAAGACAAACTTTTAACATATAAGACAATACATAATTAAAACACAACATTCATACTATTCGGGCGGGTTGTAGTCTTAACCCCAGGCCTGATGGGATAGCCAGGTTCTGAGGGCTGTGCGGAAGGTCTGGAGGGTGGTGAGGATACGAATTTCCACGGGGAGATCGTTCCATAGGGTCGGAGCTACCACCGAGAAGGCTCTCCTCCGCGTAGTTGCCAGTCGACATTGACCGGCAGATGGAACTCGGAGGAGGCCTAATCGGTGAGATCTAATAGGTCGTGTGGAGGTAATTGGCAGTAGGCGGTCTCTCAAGTATGTATTTTGATGTATTTTGATAGCTGAAGCCAGATACACAAAGGAAATGCGAAAGAGGCACCACTGCCAAATCTATACCCTTCGAAGGGTTCTTTATTAAATTTACTCCAGTGTGATGTAGAAATGTTTAATGCCAAATGCTATTTTATACAATATAGAAACCACCAAATAATAAGAGTAAAGTCAAGAACATTTTTTTAATTTTTAATTTAGTTTTTTATATCCAACCTGTATTTACATCCGGGTTATATCCAACCCATCATGCTGATGTCTCAAGTATAAGTGATTTAAAAGTCTTTGCAGAATCTTTATCCCTCGGTGCTTATGAACAGATGGTATCAAGATGGTACGGATATAGGTAACCCTTGATTTATGACCACATTTGAGCCCGTATGTTGTTAAGTGAGACATTTATTCAGTGAGTTCTGCCCCATTTTACACCCTTTTTTGCCTCAGTCAGTTGTTAAGTGAATCATTCCAATTGTTAAGTTAGTATCCCGTTGATAAGTGAATCCAGCTTCCCTACTGACTTTGCTTGTCAAATATTCGGAAAAACGGATCAGGTGACCCCAGGAAACTTCAACCGTCATCAATCGGGACCAAGCATCTGAATTTTGATTATATGATCACGAGGATGCTGCAAAGGTCATAAGTCACTTTTTTCAGTGCCACTGTAACTTTGAACGGCCACTAAATGAACTGTTGTAAGTCGAGGACTACCTATAGATAATTTCCATTATAGGAGAGATGTCAGCTTCTGCTTTGCTGCTGCTTCGGCTGCCATTGAAACAGGGAGGGGGGGGGCATGGTATTGGGGAAGGGAATCATGATGTGCTGGAGGAAGATTCTAGACGCTGTCCTGACCATCTCATTGCGCATGCGGAGGAAGGGAGTTTCCCGCCAAGGTTTACTGTCCAGCATTCCACCCTGGTGATGTTTTTTGAAGATATCTCCCACCTGACAGTTGGGTGAATTATAATTGGACTATGGACTGGGGTGCCAAGGGAAGGGGATTGAATTATACATGATATTCTTTGCTTTCGTGCCTAATTAACCAGATTCAGCTTTGCTTCGCTACTATTCATTTGTAATTAGTAAAAGTACACTTAATCTCAAGCATATACAATAATTGTTATAGAAATCTGTGGGCTTAGAGATGATGTTTCAATGTACTTTATTTTTTCTGAGAAAAAAAATAATCGATTCCAGGACCACCCTAATCCAGATCTTAAGTTCTAGACCCCTAATGAGGATCCCTACAAATAAAATTGTTTCCCAATCTTATCACAGGCCAACTATGAAATTTATATTTCACATGTTAAATTTTTACAGGCTTGGTTCTGATAGCCCTTGCACTAAGCATAGAGTAATAGCTTTGCACATGTTAAAACAATTCCATCTACACCGAAAGGAAGACAATTATCTAAGTGCAGGACTCTGTGCTCTACAAAGAAGCCAAAATACATTTATTATTATTAATTATTATATCTATATCTATATCTATATCTATATCTATATCTATATCTATATCTATATCTATATCTATATCTATATCTATATCTATATCTATATCTATATCTATATCTATATCGTCTATATCTATCTATCTATCTATATCTATATCTATATCTATATCTATATCTATATCTATATCTATCTATATCTATATCTATATCTATATCTATATCTATATCTATATCTATATCTATATCTATATCTATATCTATATCTATATCTATATCTATATATCTGTCTATATCTTTCTATCTATCTGTCTATATCTTTCTATCTATCTATCTATCTATCTATCTATCTATCTATCTATCTATCTATCTATCTATCTATCATCTATCTATTTATCTATCTAATCTAATCTATATCTATATCTATATCTATATCTATATCTATATCTATATCTATATCTATATCTATATCTATATCTATATCTATATCTATATCTATATCTATATCTATATCTATATCGATATCGATATCGATATCGATATCGATCTATATCTATATCTATATCATCTATCTATCTATCTATCTATCTATCTATCTATCTATCTATCTATCTATCTATCTATCTATCTATCTATCTATCTATCTATCTATCTATCTATCTATCTATCTATCTAACATTTGAGATTCTCAATTCTCCTAAAGGAGAAAAAAAATCCTAGTATTTATTTTTGTCGGTGTCATTCAAAGTACTTCAGAAAAACACCAGTTTTTTGTTCCACTGACTTTGGGGATGGATCCTCAACAAATAAATTGGATCTTGCTTATGCTTCACCCTTTGAAGGTTTATATTTTTGGCAACCTCTTTGTTGTTCCTGAGCTTTCTGCACTATTCATCATCTTGTCTGCCCGCTTAAGTTCAAAAATATAACTTCAGACAAGTGTGCTCTGTTATCTTATTTTTCTCCTTTTAGAGTGAAATTATCCATTTTCATAACTATCCAAGTGAGGAATATCGTGTTGAAACAGAAGATGGATATATACTTACCATTAACAGAATACCATATGGAAGGTATAATGGCGAAAATAAAGGTAAGACCAGGGACAAATCAAATGGCATCCAATGGCAGTCGGGTTTGAGAAATGACAAATGGGCTACCTTTGCTCTCCACACCCGGGAAGCAACTATTTCTCTTCAGATCTGAAGTGGAGGACCATTCTACTCTCAACGAACCTACGTGACCTCGTGCGAGGTTCTTATAGAACATGGCTGAGAATACTTTTCAATAACTGAGGTGGAATGATCTATCTCTTCAAAATGAAATGCGATAATCTCAGAATGGACACCGACATTTGTATTGGGTGTTACAAGAAATTGTGCTGTAACCTTCCTCCTTCAATATCTTAGAAAAGAAGATGGTCAAAGGACCTATAAGCTGAAGAGACCAACTGACAAATCATGGTAAGATGTTGCAAGAAAGAAACTACCATGAACAAAACCGCCCAATTATAAACTATTTTGTTTCAGATGTTCAAAGGTGAATCCCTTTGAACATCCCATAGACCTCCCATAGACCAATTAGATCTCACAGGTTAGGTCTTCTCCGGATTCCATCTGCCAGCCAATGTCGGCTGGCGACTCCCCGGGGGAGGGCCTTCTCTGTTGCAGCTCCGGCCCTCTGGAACGACCTCCCCGTGGAGATCTGGACCCTTACTACCCTCCCGGCCTTCCGCAAAGCCACCAAGTCCTGGCTGCTCCAGCAGGCCGGGGGGCTTTTGAAATATCCAGCCCCACGGAAACTGTGACTGTTGTGTATTTTAAAGTGTTGTTTTGTTTATTTATCCCCCTTCCCTTGTTTATTGTAAGCCGCCCGGAGTCCTTCGGGAGTGGGCGGCATACAAGACCGATAAACTCAACTCAAACTCAATCCCATTTAAGAAGAATTGGGAAAAAGTTTTAGCTATTAAACCGTCTTAGTAGTCCAATGCATAATTTAAATAGGTTGATTCTTGAAAGATTAAGAAAAATATATCCTCAATTTGTGGGAATTCTGAGGGATCCTGAGGTATTGTACGTCATGATACTGCTTCTAAGACAATTGATAATCCAATAAGATAAACAGCCTAGGTAATTTCTTTTAAAAAAGAAAAGTTCTACATCCTTTGCATATAAGATTTGGAGATTTTATCACTGTTGAGAATATATCATAATGTTGGAGGCAAAGTAGATCCAATGCATCATTAAAACCTCTGTTCCTAAATTCTATAAATTTAATCACATAATGACCATGCTTTCATTCCAGCCAGTGTAACATATACTATTTCTAATAAGAGATTATGACAATGAACCACAAACACTGATTCTTTGAAAGTTTTATTTCAAACAATAATTCAATTGTTTTGCAGTCTTCAATGATCTGGCTCATTTTTAAAAAAGCATCTGTTCTTATTTTATAGCTCCAAGACCTGCTGTGTTTTTGGCACATAGCTGCCTTGGAGATGGTTCCCACTGGATTTCTAACCAGCCCCACAACAGTTTTGGTTTCATATTAGCAGATAACGGTTATGATGTTTGGCTTGGAAATAGCAGAGGAAACACCTGGTCTTCGAATCATAAGACACTGAAACCATGGCAGGAGGAATTCTGGAGCTTTAGGTAAGAAAATCTAAAGGGGATTAGCAGATTATTATTATTGTATTGTTATTATACTTTGTTCATTAAACATGAAACTCAATCAACTGAACATTAAAAAATGCATCACAAATACCATTGACTGGTGCTAAGGGTTAATACGGGTTGCTGCCAGTGTCCTAGATATCAAGCAAGTATCTTCTTAAAATAGTATGTTATGTCCGAGTAATGCAGATTTTTGTAGTTCTCCTTGTGTTATTGCAGGAAGATGCGACTTGGATTTGGATTTGGATTTATTACATTTATATGCCGCCCTTTTCCCCGAAGGGGACTCAGGGCGGCTCACAATTCAGTCAGGGAAAGGGGTACAGACAGGGGATAAAAAGACGAAACATAACAGTACACAATTTAAAACACACAATAACCATACCATTCGAGGAGGGGGGCAGAAGCTCTTTAGCCCCAGGCCTGTCGGAATAGCCAGGTTTTAAGGGCTTTGCGGAAGGCCTGGAGGGTGGTGAGGGTTCGAATCTCCACGGGGAGTTCATTCCAAAGGGTCGGAGCAGCCACAGAGAAGGCTCTCCTCTGGGTAGTCGCCAGTCGGCATTGGCCGGCGGATGGAATTCGGAGGAGGCCTAATCTGTGGGATCTGATCGGTCTATTGAAGGTAATTGGCAGATTTCTTGATATGTTTTATAAAACTCTTGGACATGGTACCAAGTGCCTCGATAACAATGGGTATCACTGTGGTGGTGGGGCAGAGGTGGGTTCCTACAAGTTCGCACCTATTCGGTAGAACCGGTTCGTCAAATCGACCGAACCGGTTAGAAGAGGTTCCACCAGTGGACCCGGAAAGCAGGCCACACCTACAGAAGAGGTTCCAAAATTTTTTGAGACCCACTACTGGTCCTTGGATATGATTATTCTATACTATCATGCTCCTATTTATAAAACTCAGTGCCTCTGTGGAAGGTAAGGATGACTACTGCGTTTGTGGCGCAATCAGAACATTGCGTGTGTTGAAGTTGTTTTAACGCAAACCAAAGATGCCTTTAAAAAACCAGTTTACATCCTATTCTCATGCATGCCCAGTGCTGTGTGTGAGGTCATTTAAGGTGGTTCTGACAAGTGTCGTCGGCATCTTCATATCCGGTCCCATGGGCGGCAAGCCACTCCCATCCGGTCACATGGGTGGCAAGCCACTCCCACAAAGGAGGCCACACCCACAGAGTAGGTTCAAACAATTTTTGAAACCCACCACTGTAGTGGGGATTATCTAAAAGGGATAGCAGATTATGATGGATTATCCACTTTAAAAGATAGGAGCAGGAGGCAGTTTGTCCATCAGGTTAGAAACCAGGTGATTATGACTTCTAATTCTATCTTGGGCAAGAAACCAGTCTGTCTCTCTTAGTCCTAGAATACAGGCAATGACAAACCACTTCGGAAATCTTGCCAAGTAAACTTCAGGGACTTTTCCAGACAGTTTCCTGCAATCAAGGCTGACTTGAAGGGGCCAAAAGATAAAATAATGAGATTAAAATTAAAATGAAAGATAAAGGCTTTCATTCTACCGATTTTATTCCAGTTCTTTCCTCAAAACAATATATAACTCCCTCAGAGTCAAACAGTGGTTGCTGGCCATGTGTTTCTGGAGAATACGAAGACCAGGTTCAGAAGGGAACCTGAAGAGAAAGTTCTTTAATGCTGCAATATCTAGTGATAAATAACAAAAATATATTTGCTAACTTATGCAATTGACCTATGTGTGAATTTGATTGAACCAAGATTGACTTGAGGGACAAAAATAAAATAAAGAAATCAATATGAAATCGAACATAAAATAAAATAATAAAATATAAAATATGATATAAAATGTAATAAAACAAAACAATAAAATAAAATACAGAACTAGGGGTTAAAGCTGATCTCTGAGGTTTTATTCCACTGAGTTTATTTCCATTCTTTCCTCAAAACAATATATAAACTCACTTGGAGTCAAATAGAAGTTCGTGGCCATGTGCTTTCAGGCAACACAAAGACCACGTTCAGAAGAAGAGAGGATTTGATTTGATTTGATTTATTGCATTTCTATGCCGCCCTATTCCCAGAGGGACTCAGGGCAGCTCACAAACCAAAGTAAGGGGGGATACAAACAGGAGGAAAACAAGGGACAAACAACTACAACAATTTAAAAACAATCAATAACCACACAATTCGAGCGGGGACGGGGAACTCGTCAGCCCCAGGCCTGTCGGAACAGCCAGGTTTTAAGGGCTTTTCGGAAGGCCTGGAGAGAGGTGAGGGTCCGAATCTCCACGGGGAGCTCGTTCCAGAGGGCCGGAGCAGCCACAGAGAAGGCCCTCCTCAGGGTGGTAGCCAATCGGCATTGGCCGGTAGATGGAATTCGGAGGAGGCCTAATCTGTGGGATCTAATAGGTCTGTTGGAGGTAATTGGCAGCAGGCGGTCTCTCAAGTACCCAGGTCCAATACCATGAAGGGCTTTATAAGTGACGACTAGCACCTTGAAGCGTATCCGAAGACCAATAGGCAGCCAGTGCAGCTCGCGGAGGATAGGTGTTACGTGGGTGTACTGGGGTGCACCCACAATCGCTCGCGCGGCTGCATTCTGGACAAGCTGAAGTCTCCGAATGCTCTTCAAGGGCTGCCCCATGTAGAGCACCGTAGAGCGCCATGTAGACGAGAGGAGAACAGAAGAGAAGAGAAAGTTCTCTTTTTCTGAAGAGAAAGTTCTTTTAATGCTGAAATACCTAGTGATAAATAACATAAATATATTTGCTAAGATATTTGATATTCAGTGAACTAGCTACTTCCAAGATTAGGTTCTGGGCTGTGAGTATTAATCTGGTAATACTAGTTCAGCAAGTCTTCCAGGATTGGGCGGCATACAAATCTATTAAAATTACAAATTACAAGTTCTTATTTTCTCCTAAGATTTTCCAACAACCTGATTTTGATTTCCCTCTTCTAAAATCCTTCTTACGCCTGCAAGAATATTATTACAGCTTTTACCCTGTGATCCTTTCCATGTGATCAACGGAGATAATTTCTGAGCAAGATGACCTAGGCTGGCATTTATAAATCAATGTTCTTTCTTCTTTCTCTTTCTTTCTTTCTTTCTTTCTTTCTTTCTTCTTCTTTCTTTCTTCTTTCTTCCTTCCTTCCTTCCTTCCTTCCTTCCTTTCCTTCCTTCCTTCCTTCCTTCCTTCCTTTCCTAGTTTCCATGAGATGGGATACTATGACATTCCAGCCGTCATAAACTTTTATCCTGAACAAAACCAAACAGCCGCAGCTTTATTATGTGGGCCATTCAGAAGGCACAACTGCTGGTAAGTTATAGAGGCAGATCCATGAGCAGGGATGAATGGGAAAACTAATACAGTCTACGCATTGCAATTGTGCAACTTGCAGTGAACAATTTGAGAATGAACCTCTCATGGCAAATAGTTTATGGAGGAGGCCGAGGCAGGAAGAATTGAACAAATCAGCTTCTGAATTCCTATGAATCATGAGTCACTTTGAAAGGCTTGGCTCATCTAACCCAGCCCTTCCTCTCTAAGGGTTTTCTTGCAATTAGCCTTTCTACACTCTGCACATAAGCCTAGGACTTTTGCATGTAAACAATGTGTTCTAGCATGAAGTGATAGTCTTGTGTTTCAGCAATTTTCTTCTGGCTGATCAGTGAGGGCACCTGAATCATGTAATGCATCTTCCCATTGTGACATGAGAGCAAGAAATAGCTGTATTCCTCCTCCTCTGCATCTCACACTCATCATGCAATCCAGCTCTTTGATTGCAATCCAAAGATTTAGATTTAGATTTAGAAGGTTATTTATATGCCGCCCTTTTCCCTGGGGGGACTCAGGGCGGCTCACAATCAAAAAGGAAAGGGGGGGAAAACAGACTTTTACATATAAGACAATACATGATTAAAACACAACATTCATACCATTCGGGCGGGTTACAATCTTTAGCCCCAGGCCTGACGGGATAGCCAGATTCTGAGGGCTGTGCGGAAGGTCTGGAGGGTGGTGAGGGTACGAATCTCCATGGGAGATCGTTCCATAGGGTCGGAGCTACCACCGAGAAGGCTCTCCTCCGCGTGGTGTTGCCAGTCGGCATTGACAGCAGATGGAACTCGGAGGAGGCCTAATCGATGAGATCTAATAGGTCGTGTGGAGATAATTGGCAGTAGGCGGTCTCTCAAGTACATTCTCCTCCATGCATTGTGTACAGAATGCACAATTACTGTGTACTTGTACACTGTGTACAGAACACACAATTACCCTGCAGAAATGCAGGAGCAAGAAGAAAAATAATAGTTGTTTAGTGCAAAACTTTGCTCTCCTATACAGTTGAAGAGATCCAGGTTTGTTTGTTTTTTGCAAACCTTTTCTTTTTCTTCAGGTTTTATCTCATTCTCTTCTTGGCCAAACTGGCTGAAAAAATCAAGGTCTTTTTTGGAATGGGACCGGCAGCCGCAGTAAAATATACTACATGTCCTGTACTGAACATCTTTTTCAATCGTCTGGTAATAAAGGTAAGTGCTTTTGGGCTCTGCTGATGAATAATTTAGTCAAATGCCTTATTCCAAAGAAAGTAATAAAAACTGGGCATAACTCAAAAGGTGGGCAATTATCTTACCTTAGCCTGATATTTATCTCTAAGACAGGGAGGCACAAATTGTACTTCCTGACCAAAATTGACTGGGGGGTGGGGGGGTGGTTGAACAGATTTGTCTAATGCAGTGATGTGCGGTGAGGTTTAAGACTGGTGAAGCACTGACACAATTTTTTTAGACTTGTGGACTTCAACTCCCAGAATTCCACAGCCAGGCATGCTCAGTTCCGATTTAAAGAGACAGCATTTGTTTTTCTCCTTTGTGAAATAAGTTTCCTTCTTTTTTTTTCTCAGGAGGAGGCAGGAAAACGATGTGCTTCACCTATGTCGGGAATTTTTAGGCTTTTAACCCTTGCTTAACTCTGCTCGAGTGATCATAACATGCCTAAAGTCAGACTAGATGAGGCACATCATTCTCCTGCCTCCTCCTGTAGAGGGCGCTTTTTATAGGCTTTTTTTAAACAGTTAAGCACTAAGCAGAGTCATCCACATTGACTCTGGGAGCAACTAGCTCAGCCTGACCTCAGCTCTTGCCTTTTTCCTTTTATATTTTTTTTCTTTTCATGATGACAGTGGTGAGGCTCTGCCTCCCCTGCCTCCCCTGACTGCACGTCACTGGTCTAATGTGCCAATTGTGCCCTCTTGTGGATCAGGAGGCCTTGATCATGGTGCCCCTGGAGAAAAAAACACGAAGAATGGTTGCGGGAATTGGGTATGGCCAGTGTAGAGAAAAGGAGGTCTAGGGTTGACATGACAGCAGTGTTCCAGTATTTGTGGGGCTGCCACAAAGAAGAGGGGGGACAACTTATTTCCAAAGCACCAGAAAGCAAGAAATAAACAATGGATGGAAATTAATCAAGGAGAGAGGCAACCTGGAATTCAGGAGAAACTTCCTGGCAGTGAGTGCAATTAACCAGTGAAGCGGTTTTGCCTTCAGAGGCTATAGGAGCTTCACCACTGGGGGATTTTTAAGGAAAGATGGGACAGCCACCTGTCTGAAATGGTACAGGATCTCTTGCTTGAGCAGTGGGATGGACTAGAAGACCTCCAAGGTCACTTCCAGTTCTATTTTGATTGATTAATTAATGAATCGATTAACCCATGCCTGTTCACCTCCTGTATGGATTACAGAAACACGATACACACAGGACTGCCCTTGAAGACCAGCTAAAAACTTCAATTGGTCCACAGTGTGGTAGAACTCAAAGTAATGGCAGCCGCAAGGTTTCCCCATGTAACACCTCTGTTGGCGTTTCTTTCATGACCTTCTGTTTCCCTGCAAACAATGAAACAGAAACGCATGAAAGGAAAAGATCTTACCTCTTGCCATGCTTCTGGTGTTGGGATGCCCCACCTCCACCCAGCCAGCTGGTCTTTGGGTGTCTGCTCCACATGCATGCATATCAACATGTGCGTGTATCAGAGGTGGGTTCCTACCGGTTTGCACCAGTTCGGTAGAACCGGTTCGTCAAATCTACCGAACCGGTTAGAAGAGGTTCCACCAGTGGACCCGGAAAGCAGGCCACACCTACAGAAGAGGTTCCAAAAGTTTTGAAACCCACCACTGTCATGCATGCACATGTACATATATCCGCACATGTCCACATGCATTTGTGCATATGCACACACCTTTCATTTTGGGCACTTGCAAACATGCAGTTTAGGTGCATGCAGTTTTAGACTTGGTGTCTAAAAGATTCACCTTCACTGGGCTAGTTTATACTATTATGTAAAAGTAAAAATAGCAATAGCAATAGCAGTTAGACTTACATACCGCTTCATAGGGCTTTCAGCCCTCTCCTAAGCGGTTTACAGAGTCAGCATATCGCCCCAACAACAATCCGGGTCCTCATTTCACCCACCTCGGAAGGATGGAAGGCTGAGTCAACCCTGAGCCGGTGAGATTTGAACAGCCGAACTGCAGATAGCAGTCAGCTGAAGTGGCCTGCAGTGCTGCACCCTAATCACCCGCGCCACCTCGGCTCTTTTCAACTTCAGAAAGTTGAAGTTTGATGTTAATATCCTATTCTACTGCAAGTCAATGCCTTTTCTTTCTTTTTCCCTTTTCCCCGTACTTTCCCCTTCCGTTTTCCTTCCTTAATTTCCTAATGTTTGCTTTTTATATTATAATCTAATAAACAAAAACTTGTTTTTTTTTAATCTCCTGGAGCCACCCAAGTTGGCTGAAAGATGGTGGCTATATAAATGTTTGAAATAAAATAAAATAAGATAAAAACTTCAAAACTGACTACAGATTACTTGTAGGAAAAAAAACTCATTAAAATCATTATATGATACGTGAATATTATCTATCACATTACCGATATTTTATTATATAGTTCTAATTAAAATCACCTAAATTAAACTTTTTTTTTTCCTTGTCCACCTTTTGGAATTTCAACTCACATGTAGCGTGCAAAGATCCAGTTTGGTGTATTCCTGAACGAAGGAGTTTCTTTCTTAAATTTATAGTAGGAGAGAAACATCTAGGATTTACAGCAGAGATGGGTTTGGAATGACATTGATTTGACTGAATTACATCAATTCTAATTAATTCATTAATTAATATATTTCAGACACTGTTTGGCTACAAAGGAATTATGCAAGATCCTAGTGCTCTGAGAAAGCTAAAAGTGCGATTTGCAACCGTAAACCAGAATTCTGCGAATCGTGTATGTCTGTAATAGTTGGTTCTAATACGCCCAATTACAACATGGTATGTATAAAGGGAAAATGAGGTAAGGCTTGTTTTCTGTTCAATATGTTTGCAATGCCAGTTGCAAAATAACACTTTTTTCTTAGATTAAGGCAAAGTATGGCTCACAAACTAAATCTCACCTGCCACCTGTTTTATATGGCCTCCAAGCTAAGGATGTATGTATAGGTGGGCAGCAGATCAGAAAGCCCAAGACTCAGATGAGCTTCAGATGAGGGTTTGGTGGAGAACCAAGGGACAAGGTTAGGAAATTCTGGGCAGGAGTGGTCTATCTGTTGAGCCCTTGCTGGGCCAGAATTATGCAGTGGTTAGGGCGCAGGACTGCAGGCCACTTCAGCTGACTGTTATCTGCAGTTCAGCGGTTCTAATCTCACCGGCTCAAGGTTGACTCAGCCTTCCATCCTTCCGAGGTGGGTGAAATGAGGGCCCAGGACTGTGGGGGGTGATATGTGACTCTGTAAACCGCTTAGAGAGGCTGAAAGCCCTATGAAGCGGTATATAAGTCTAAACTGCTATTGCTATCCAATGGCCGATGTGTTCCTTAGCCTGCAGTCCTGTCAGCCACTCCTATGGTGGTGGTGGTGGTGGGGGGGATAGAATCTCTTGCTATTTACAGAAAAGGTTTGCCACCCTTAGATGTTAAATTTTAAATAAGACAAGGTTGACTATTCATCTTTGCATTTCAAGATTTCTTGGAAGAAAGGATTAACTACCCAAAAGGTTAGAAGAGTAGGTGTCACTGTGTTCATTATATTGGAAGTGGAACTTTCCAAGATGCTTTTACCAAATGTCATGCCAATAAAACTGAAGAATCAAGTACCATGATGGTTCCAAAAACTAATAGCTTGTATAAAGAATCAGCAAACTGGAATGAGAATTGTTTGAAAATGAAAAATACAAAGCTCTTTCTGGCTAGTTGCAGGATAACAAATGGCTCTAGTCATCCAAAACTATTGATGTGTATATGCATCAATTTCAAATACAACGTAACTATACAGCAAACGAATAGGGTAAACTCCAGCTGAGTTATGAAAATTAAATCTACTGCACTGTATCTTGGATTGGGGATGTTCATCTATTGCATCAGGTCTATTCATGAATGTAAATCAGTGACGTGCGCTCAGCTTTAGCCCCGGTGAGGCTGTTTTTAGACTTGTGGACTTCAACTCCCAGAATTCCACAGCCAGGCATGCTCAGTTCGATTTAAGCGACAGCATTTCCCCCCCTTGCAAAATAAGTTTCTCCGTTCTTTTTCTTCTCCTCCCCTCCTTCCTCCCTCTCTCCCTCCCTCCCCCCTCTCTCAAACAAGACACACGCACACAGAGAACTTCGATCCTTCTCTCATTCACTCACTCTCAAACACAACACAGAAGTTGGATTGGATATATTTTCCAAGGCTTGAAAGCAGCTCCTCTGCCATACCTTCCCCTTTCCCTGTTGCCTTCCGATCAAACTTTTTGAATTCCTCCCCCTCCCCACACACGGACCTTTTCAGCTGTTTCAGAGACGATTTCAACTCTGCTTCTGCCTGCCCTACCCTGCCCTCTTGAAAGCCAGAGCTCTGAAGTCAGACTGAGCTAGTCGCTCCTAGAAAACTCGCAAAAGCCTTTAAAAATGCCCTCTACAGGAGGCGAGAGAATACGTGCCTCCTTTGCATAAGAAATTCTTCCCTTGTTAACCTTGCTTAACTCTTAAAAGGCGAAAAAATCCTTATGCAAAGAGGCCCCTAGTTCTCTGGCCTCCTCCTAGTTAATACTGAGAGGAGACACCAAGCCACTGTGACTTGAAATCTGGTAGCAACTACCCTGCTTTAATTATTTTAAGAAAATTATTTAAAATCCTTTCCTTTCCCTGAGGAGACTGGTGAGGCCCCGCCTCCCTTGCTCTAGTGACTGCACGTCCCTGATGTAAATAGACACGCAAATTTACAATAAGCTCTAATGGAATTTTTGCTACACGGCAGATGAAATTAATTAGGGAATTAAGATAAACAACTGTTTTATTTTCAGAGTCGCATGGACATGTATGTAGCACATTCTCCTGCTGGAACATCTGAACAAATCTTCTTCACTGGAAACAGGTAGGTTTTTGTACCATAGATTGAATCCAGTTCTAACCATAATATAAAGGGATCTGTTAATCATTGTACTATATGTGGGTTTCTTCTGACTAATTCTGGATGCAGTGGAAACTATGTGGAATTTATTAAACACCAGTTTTATTACCAGTTTAAATAAATTTATTTCAAGCACAGTGACAATCGTAAATGATGCATACACATTAACCCCATTATGCTACCAGTATGGGACACATAGATAGAACAAGTCAATGAATAGAGTGGAATGGAAGAGAATGGAATGGAAGGGAATGGAACAGAACAGAACAGAACAGAGCAGGAAAAAGAAGTCCACCAAATAAATATATTTAAGTATATGATTTATAAACTCCCTTGTTATAATAAAATTATATCCAAGGTGAATATTCAGATCAGCATGAAGCTTACTGTATTGGTTGCTTGCAAAGGTTCAATTTCATTACACAATATTACTTATGCAGTATTTATGCAATAAAACCTGTCTGGCTTATATACAAATTCGAGCTAATGACACATACACACATACATACACCACACACACACACCCACGTATGTGTGTGTTTTCTGAGGTTTTTGCAGGTGTTTGTATGTAGGTCTTTGGTTATTCGGGTTTTCTCCCGCGGTAAAATTGGAAGTGTCTTGGCGACGTTTCGACGAAGTCTCATTGGTCATCTTCAGGCTGGTTTGCTCGGCTTCATGCTACTCCTGGAAGCACGAAGCCGAGTAAACCAGCCTGAAGATGACGAATGAGACTTCGTCGAAACGTCACCAAGTCACTTCCAATTTATGTGGGAGGAAAACCCGAATAACCGAAGACCTACATATATATAACAAAAACAATAACACATAACACATTGGCATTATCTAAAAAATTATAGCAATAGCAATAGCAGTTAGACTTATATACCGCTTCATAGGGCTTTCAGCCCTCTCTAAGCGGTTTACAGATGTCAGCATATTGCCCCCCACAGTCTGGGTCCTCATTTCACCCACCTCGGAAGGAGGAAGGCTGAGTCAACCCTTGAGCCGGTGAGATTAGAACGCTGAACTGCAGATAACAGTCAGTGAAGTGGCCTGCAGTACTGCACCCCTAACCATTGCACCACTCGGCTCTTATCACCACAGTCAGAATTATGTCACTCACCAGCACAATGTCAGCGTTGCAGTGGAAGATTGGACCATGTGATGGACTTGTGGGTGTGGGGGCAAGATCATATTTCTAACACTGACACACTACAATCTTGGGCACCAATCCAAGTTTTTCAAAGTCTTGCAGAAGATCAGCATGGATGCAACCAAACCAGCCCTCAGAACAGGCCTCCTGCTGGATGGGACAGATAGAGACCCCTGGAGAGAGAAGGTCCCATAAGTAACTCAGTCCAAGCATGAAAACTTGAAAGGTGACAACAGCACCTTGAGTTGCATCTGGAAGCCAATGTAGCTTGTATAGCAGTGCGTATGTTATCAAAATGACTGGTAATTCTTTTATTCAGTTTTATAATTCTATACTATTCATTGCAGAACTATAATAAAAGGTCTTTGAAGCATATGACTATGGCACCAAGGAAAGACCTGGAGAAGTATAACCAGGTATGAAAATTAAACAGTTTTTCCTGTAAAATATGTTGTTCCTCATTGTAGTTTTTAGATCAGAATAGTTTCCCTCTTCGATGTATTGTAGTTGGGAAGGATTTTTTTTCTTGTTTCTTGTTTCAAACTTTGCAGGCTGAGGTTAAGCAAAATAAGAAAGTGTCATCAAAGGGATTGTAAGTGTAGAGAAATATTTCTTGCCCTTCCTGGTCTGAAGGTAGTCAACACCTAAATTTAAGACTGTCTACCTTTCCTGCCTAGCCAAGCCACTTAGCATTGGAAATATGTTATAGCCCAGCAACAGCCTGTGCTGCGTTCTAATTGGTCGGGCGAAGCACAGCCTGTGATTGGAGGTTCTAATGACAGTTGGTGACCTGAGGGTATAAATACCGGACATTTGTAACGGATTTCTGAATCGCTTGTCATCTTGTCATCTGGTACTAATAAACATCATTACTCTCATGATCCATGGCTCCTGCGTTCCTTTCACCCAATCTTTAAAACTGGCGATGAGGGCCAGTATTGTAACTTAAGAATGAAGACAGAGGCTCTGGTTCGGTAACTCTGTAACCAATTTAATATAACAGTAACTATTAACAAAGTATCTCAGGAAGACCGGCTGTGAGCACGGTTAGAAACAATTGTAACAAAGATTAGACCGGTAGTCTGTGGAGAAGAAGCAGCGAAGCAGTTCCAGGTAGACTGGTATGTTCGGCTGCCAGTTGAAGAATCAGTTGACAGTTGGAAGAGCCTGCCTTTATATACCAGCAGCTCGGCAACTGACAGGCGCGTCTGATTGGCTAAGACGCGCCTGGCTGCTACCGAGCTGTCATTCGTAACTGTGAGGACTTTCTTTCAGTATACAACAAAATAGCAATCGCATTTAGAGTTATATACCACCCCATAGTGCTTTACAGACTCTCTGGGTGGTTTAAAATATCGAAGCATTATTTGCACATTGCCCCCAACAATCTGGGTCTTTGCTTTACCAACTTCAGAAGGATGGAAGTCCGAGTCAACCTTGAGCCCTTTCAGGATCAAACTCCAGGCTGCGTGCAGATTTTGCTTGCAATATTACAACTTTAACCACCATACACCAGAGCTCCATCAGCAATTGCATCAAAAGACTAATTTAAGCTAGCATTTTCTCCTTTTGGACCAATGGCAGAATATCCTGTCCTATCTGAGGCTCTGATCTGGTCAGCTATGTATTGAAGGCAAATGTCAGTTTTTTTTTAAAAAAAAAACACATGTAAAAAACACACAAATACACACAAAAAATACACCCTTCAGTTTCATCACAGGTATAGTGGTTGCACTGAATTCTAGAAAGCCCTATTACTCTGCTTGCTCACCGGCTTTTCTTAAAGTGGTAATTTGCAATGTTTTATATGTTGTATCCCTTCCTGTCAGTTTTTGGCTAATTATTTAAATGTGTTGCTTTCCTTCCCAGATGACTCCTCCTGTATACAAGTTAGAAGATATAAAAATACCCGTTGCACTCTGGTCTGGTGGAAATGACTTACTTGTGAACATAAAAGACGTCCAGGAATAATAGCACGGCTTAGTAATGTCATACATCACCAACATGTTCCTGAATGGCAACATCTGGATTTCATTTGGGGACTGGATGCAACGGAGGTTATGTACATGCCTATCATTGAGATAATGAACAAATATCCCTGATTCTTAAGCACAGAGAAACCATGTTGTTTGAGGACAATTTAAAACACACATTAAAGCTATAATGACAATTGAAAATACACCTTGAAGTTTTAATGCAGCTGAACCTATAAATTAGATGAAGAAATATTCGCAGCCTGATTTAACACTATTTCTCCAACTAGTATTACATCACCAAATCACTCCTTCAACTGTTCCCATTTCTTCTGAATTCCTTGTCTTATTCTTCTACAATTGAGAAACAAATTAAATTCTCATAGACAACCAGGACATTTCCTTTTTTAAAAAAAAAAATTGTGGCTGCCCATCAAAGCAGCAATACTAGCTGACCAGTCAAAGTACTAACAAAATTGGGTAGCAATAGAAAAGAATCAACGTTTGCTAAACATGTTGATAGCCTTCTGCTGGGTGAAAACCTCTTGAATAAATTCTATGGAGAAGAAGAAGAACTTCACAAAGCCAGGAACACTCAATATATGGAAGGGGAGCAAGTCCGCGAAAGGCATTTGGTTGCATAGCCCTAAAGAAAAAAGAATAAATTAAATGGCACATTTGGAGCAAAAGCTTAAGGGTTTTTTATTTAAATCATGGAGAAGTAAACATAGGAAGTGTTATTCTTTTTAACGAAGAAATATTCTGAAAAGATAATCCAAATAAGTTGTGAGATTCAAATGATAGTCCATAGTGCTTTCTTTCAATAAAATAGTGAATGAGAACAGATCTTTGTGAGATTAACTCACCTAGTTAATTGTGATCTACCTCTCCAAGTATTATCTGGAAATTCATCTAATGATGGCCAGTTACATTAATGAACTCTCTTTGTCATATGTTTTCCCACCCCTTCTACAAATTTATAATTCTGCTCAGGCCCTATATTTTCCAGTGGTAACTCTTTCATGTTCTACCCAGGCTGGATGAAAATATTGGTCTCCTCACCACCTCCCACTGTACTGCACAGGCTTCGGTTTCTTCTGAAACCTCATTTTTGTATAATTTCCAATCTGCTTTTATGTTTAGATGGTGAAGGGTGCTTAAAGACTTTGGATTTTGGCTATCTCACTCCCTCTTTCTGTGCCCAGATGATGCAATGGTTAAAGTGCAGTATGCAGGCAACTTCTGCCCACGGCCTGTGGTTCAATCCTGCTAGGGCTTTAGGTTAGCTTGACCTTCTATTCTTCTGAGGTTAGCTTGACCTTCTATTCTTCAGAGACTAAGGTTATTGGGGCAATATGCAAATAATGCTTCTACATTATAAACCAACCAGAAAGTGTGGTAAAGTGCTATGGGCAGTGTATAAGCCTAAATGCTATTGCTCTTTCTCCATGAGTTACAAAGGAGGAAAGGTATTTTTCAACATACAGTTGCTACACCCTTGACTTGAATATTCCAGCTATGAAGAGACACCTTACCTCTCAGCGATATACCAACGATTTTGCTATCCCTCCTTAGATTACCACCTTCCAGTGTAATCAGCAAAACCAATGAAACAGCACTATAAATTAAGAATAATTAAGACTAACAGCACTATAAATTAAGATGGTCACAATGCAATTAATGATAGTATTGCAGATATTCACATAATATTCCACCAATTAGCACCATCTAGATTGCACCAAGGGCAATGGGACAGCCTCAATGTCAGTATTTTTTTTCAATCATATAGAATCAGCTCATAAAGGAACACACTCCTCATCACCATTACCACTGCAATAAGCCCATCAAGGTTCTGATATGTAAGGAGAGGCAACCCGATCCAAAACAGGCATATCTCTAATAGAGGACTCTGCATACGAAAATAGGAATAGGCCAAGGCAGCTTATTAAGAAATGCATATCCACAAAAACTTTACCGAATCTGGTGCCTGCTAGATGTGCTGGACTCTGTCCAGCAAAACAAGTTGTAGGATGTATTGCCTATTTCTTTGGCTCCTGGCCACTTGATTTTCCAAGACATAATTATAGTTCGGCTTGGTCAGGGTTTTTAAATTATTTACTTGCAACACACAAGGCTTCCTCCAATTGAAGCTGATCTAACAGAAATCGATCTAATAGATATGTTAATTTATTTTGCCATTTCTGTCAGGATGGATAAGTACCCGCCATCCATCCTCCCATAAGGCCTCCCATACCTGGACTCAATGAGTAGAGAAGAGATTAAAGCAGCAAGATTCTATGAGACGTCTTGTCAAACAAGGGAGTGAATCCCTTGGTTAGGGATAGCTGACTGTACCCTTATTTAAGAAGCAGTTCTGACGCCCTGACGCCTTTCCTGGATCTGGGAAACTAGGACTGATTTCTAGCTCTTATATGATACTTGTGTGCGGCTTCCATCTGGATCTCTGATCTTTTCAACTGGATGACAATCCTGACTTGGCTCTTGGACCCTGGATTGGATTTAGACGCATCTTCTACCAGTTTCTATTAAAAAACAAGCTTTCTCATGCAAGCCCCCGTTTTGTTTACGTATTTTGTTCCACTGTTTATCTCTCACATCTTGAAGTGTTAAAATGTGTGTCTCTGTCTCCGTGTCTCTCTCTCTCTCTCTCTCTCTGTCGCTCTCTCTCTCTGTCGCTCTGTCTCTCTGTCTGTCTGTGTGTGTGTGTGAGAGAGAGAGAGAGAAAGAAAGAGGGGGGGGAGAGGGAGAGAAACCTGAAACAGGAAAATAGTATATGCTAATAGCCTAGCTAAGAAAAGTTTAAAGACAAATGAGAGATATAAACGAGACTGGAAAAAATGGATTGACTATATACAAAATAAATACGGGACCAAGAAATTCCAGTTAGCCTATGCTTAAGATCAGAAATGATTTAAATTGTTTAAAGTTAGTTCAGCAAGAAGAAGCTAAGGTCAATGTAGAATGTCATTAATTTCTTTATTCTTTTTTCTCAATAGATTTTAGACTGTGTTTGTTAAAAATCCATACCGTGTACGGGTTCTGGGAAGTCGGGGGGAAGGAGGAGGGGGGTTGAGGGGGAGGGGGGAGGGAGGGAGGGAGGGGTATACATTAGGCTAGGCAAGAATTTGGTGGTAAACTAGAACTATTTTGACATACAAAAAATTGTACTCCAATGTCTTACTGATTGAGGAATGATGAAATGTTTGTTTTAAAAGAAATAAAACTTTTGAACCCCCCCCAAAAAAAGAAAGCCCCCCCAAAAAAGTTTAAAGAAAATGTAATGGTCTAGCGTCCTACAAATGATATGAAATACAGTGGCATCTGATACCCAACTGCTCTGAAACCACTGAATTTGGTATTCAATGAATTTTGGTGTAAAATTTTTGATCCGGTACACATCATTTGTTTGGTTAACCCTACACCTTCTCGATATCAGCTGCCTTGTGACACACTACTCTATTCCTTAGGGGGGGAATTGTTTGGTACTCATTGTTTTTGGTACTCATTGGGCTTCCTGGAACCAGTTAACAATGAGTGCCAAACAGGGGTGGGTTCCGTCCAGTGGTAGGTTCTGGATCCCGTTGCAACCAGTATGGTGCAATGGTGCAACGGTGCCTGGCATCCACCACATGAATGCACAGTACATGCGCAGGAATTGTTACCTCCTGCGATGCTCCACAACACTTCCGCAATGCTCCAGCTGCTTGGTGGAGCGTCGCGCAGGTGCCATACATTCCATGTATGTGTACGGCAGCATCAAAGAACTGTAATACAGGTAAGAACAGTGGGTGGGCAGGTGGGCCCACTGGTTCCCAGTGCTCCCAGCAGGCACCGGTATGCCCGTACCGGGGTGTACCGCCTGCAACCTACCACTGATTCCATCCAGCTTTACTGCCGATTTGCTCATGCGTGCTTGCGGGATGCGTACTATGCATGCATACACAGTTCAATTAAAATTAAAAAGCAAGACGGCGGTGACAACGACGGCTACCGGGGAACTGGTTGGGGGGCGTGGCAGGCCTGAGTCACTGCGGTTCCAGCGACTCAGGCCACTATACCACTACCAGTTGGGCTGAACTGGATCCACCGGTAGGAACCTACCACTTGTGCCAAAGCACCTTTGTACGAAACCTTTAGCATCATTCGGCATAGCCTATGGTTAAGATTATGGAATCCAACTATAATAATAAAGCCAAGGAAGAACTTTATTTATTTATTTATTTATTTATTATTTATTTGTTTATTTACTTATTTATTTATTTTTATTTGTCAACAAGTACAAGGAAACAAGAATGAAAACACATGAAAAAATGTCACAAATGAATGGATATAAATAAGCAAAAGATAGCCATAAACACATAAATAGAGTACATACAAATGGGATAGTTGGACAGGGACGGTAGGAATGCTGGTACACTTATGCACACGTCCTCATGCACGCACGCAGTTTACGCATGCGTCTTAGCGCCTGTGCGATGCTCCAGCTGCTCGCGGAGAATCGCGCAGGCGCTGTATGTGCCATGTGCCTGCGTGGAAGCGCAGAAGCCTTCAAAGACTGGTAAGGAGCGCGGGCGGGCGGGCGGGCCCTTCGCCGTTCCCGGAAATTACTTACTTCCGGATTCGCCAACCAACCGGTTCGCGGGGACTGCCGCGAACCGGTTGAAACCCACCCCTGTTCTGGACCCTCTCTAATGTTTTAAAGTCTGTAATGCAGTGGGGATTCCAGGCAAGAGAGCAGTATTCAAGGATAGGTCTGCAAAGGTTTTGTATGCCCTAGTTAGCAGCATAGTGTTACCAGAGAGAAAACTACATAAAATAAGGTTGACAACTCTGAATGCCTTTTTGGCAATGTTTGTAACAGTGAGCTCTGGGGCTTAGGTCTTTCGAATGAGCACTCCTAGGTCTTGCACAGATGTGGTTCATCTTTTAGATCGTTTCCACCCAGCTTGTACTTGATGTTCTGATTGAATCAGAACGATTCAAGATGAACTTGAATAATAAAGGTGCATATGCCACTGGTTCACCTATCAACAACGGAAAGGTTCTTCTTTGCTTAGAAGCTAAGATCAATGTAGAGATGTTATTAATTTCTTTATTCTTTTTTTTCTCAATAGATTTTAGACTGTGTTTGTTAAAAATCTATACCGTGTTTAAATTGTTTAAGTTGGTTCAGCAAGAAGAAGCTAAGGTCAATGTAGAATGTTATTAATTTTTTTATTTCTTTTTTTTTTCTCAATAGATTTTAGACTGTGTTTGTTAGAAATCCATACCGTGTACGGGTTCTGGGAAGTCGGGGGGGGGAGGTGGATGGGGGTTGGGGGGGAGGGTGGAGGGAGGGGTATATATTAGGCTAGACAAGAATTTGGTGGTAAACTAGAATTATTTTGATATACAAGAAATTGTACTTTGATGTCTTACTGATTGAGGAATGATGAATGTTTGCCTTAAAAGAAATAAACTTTTGAAAGGGAAGATGGAATGTACAGACATCAAGAGGATGAGCTGTGAGAATCAAGGACACTTCCTCAGGCATTTGCCAAACCCAAGACTTTTTCTCATAACAAACAATGACACTCAATTGGATAATGTGACCTGCACTAATATGGGGAGGGAGAATTCTATACTTTAATTATGTGGGTTTGTATGGGAATTAGCTAGAGCTGGTATTGCCTTAATCAGTGCTGAAATGATGTACTCAATAAAGTTTTGTATCAGGAAAAAAAAGCGCAAAAAAAATCTATACCATGTACGGGTTCTGGGAAGTCGGGGGGGAGAGGAGGAGGGGGGTCGGGGGTCGGGTGGAGGGAGGGAGGGATATATATTAGGCTAGACACGATGTGTTAGATCTCAATGCAATGTGACTTCACATGTATACTGTTTTCTCAATTTTTCTTTAAAAATAGGATAAGCCAAATACATTAACATATAGTGGAATACACCAAGGGGAGTAGTAGTAGGAAAGAAGAAAGATGGGTAGAGAGGGATGGGAGAGAGGGTGGGGGGGGAGGTGAAAAGGAACGGGGGGAGTGGATCTGGAGAGAGGAGTGGTAGAGGGCGAGGGGAAGTAGGGTAGAGGGGGACGATGGAGGAGAAAAAGAAAATAAAACAACAGAGGAATAAGGAAGAAATGGGATCAGCTTGAATAAATGATTGGTTAATGTAAATATTATTTGGAGAAATAGTGTTAAGTCAGATTGTAAACTTCAACTAATTCAAAGGTTTTAAACTGGATTTTAAAAATTATGGATGTGATTTTGTTAAAAAAATGAATTGGAAATTTCATTACATGGCAATGATGATCATATTGCTAAAATCTATAACATGTAAAAACATTGTAGGATTCAGTGGACAAGGAACGTTGGATATAATGTGATGTTTGAACAATGGGAAAATATGTGGACGGAGGGTTTAAAATTCACATTAAAGTTTAAATATATTTAAGTATATGATTCATAAATTCCCTTGTTATAATGACATTATATCTAAAGTGAACCATTCATGATCCTCATGGAGCTTACTGTATTTGTTGCTTACAAAGGTTCAATTTCATTATACAATATTACTTAAAATGTATTATGCAATAAAACCTGCCTGGCTTGTGTACAAATTCGAACTAATGAAATATAGAAGAAGTTAAGGAGTGGAGTAGAGTGGAATAGAATAGATCAGGAAAAGAAACTCACTAAACAAATACATTTAAGTATATAATTTATAAATGGTTAGGTTAGATTAGGTTTATTAAACTTGTATGCCGCCCTATTCCCAGAGGGACTCAGGGCGGCTAACAACCGAGGGGAAGGGAACAATACAAAATAAAAACAAGACGAGAAACAAATTACAAAGAACAGATTTAAAAAACTCACAACAGTCACAACAATTCGAGTGGGGCTGGGAACTCATCAGCCCCAGGCCTTCCCGGAACCTTGGTACACCCAAATACACCTATCTCCGCGAGCTGCACTGGCTCCCTATCAGTCTCCGAGTGCGATTCAAGGTGCTGGTTATTACCTTTAAAGCCCTACATGGCTTAGGACCCGGATATCTGCGAGACCGTCTTCTGCCGCACACCTCCCAACGACCGATAAGATCGCACAGGGTGGGCCTTCTCCAGGTGCCGTCAGCCAGACAATGTCAGCTGACGGCTCCCTGGGGGAGGGCCTTCTCTGTAGCTGCTTCGACCCTATGAAATGAACTACCCAGAAATCCGGACCCTACCCACTCTCACGGCCTTCCGAAAGGCTATCAAAACCTGGCTATTCCGGCAGGCCTGGGGCTGTTGACCTCATGACCAAGGTCCAGCCCCGATTAGACTGGGTGCATGATGTGGCTTTTTAAATCTGTTCTTCCTCCGTTTTTAACTTTTCACTTTTTAAAAATTTATTTTCTGTAAGCCGCCCGGAGTCCTTCGGGATTGGGCAGCCTTTAAATTCATTAAATCAAATCAAATCAATCAAATATTTGGTCTGTTGTTTGGGGGGGACTCTGGGAAGCTGCCTACAGAGTTGCGTGGGGTGAAGCCAGTGGTTGGATTCAAATTTTTTTTTACTATCGGTTCTGTGGGTGTGGCTTGGTGGGCCTGGCTTGGTGGGCAGGGCAGGGAAGGGTATTATAAATTCTCCATTCCCACCCCCACTGCAGGGGAAAGTTACTGCAACATCCCCATTTCCTCTCAATCAGCTGGGACTCAGGAGAGTCACCATCAATAGATGGGGGCAGGGCCAGCCAGAGGTGGTATTTACTGGTTCTCCGAACTACTCAAAATTTCCGCTACCGGTTCTCCAGAACTGGCCAGAACCTGCTAAATACCCCTCTGGGTGGAGCCTTACTGGGCATTGGAGGGCCATTTGTTGAACAAGTCTTGAGGGCAAAAAAAAGACTTTCTAAAGATCTACATTGCCTTAATCACCCTGGGTCATAACAGGCTCTGACCTGATCAGCTATATATTGGAAGACAAACATCAGAGTTAAAAAAAAAAACCACATTTAATCTATAACACCCTCAATTCGTCTCAGGATTCGTCTTTGCACTGAGTTCTATTACTCTGATTGCTCACTGACTTTTAAAAAGTGGTAATTTGCAATGTTTTATATGTTGTATCTCTTCCTGTCAGTTTTTGGCTAATTATTTAAATGTGTTGCTTTCCTTCCCAGATGACTCCTCCTGTATACAAGATAGAAGATATAAAAATACCCGTTGCACTCTGGTCTGGTGGAAATGACTTACTTGGTGAACAGGGGTGGGTTTCAACCAGTTCGTGGCGGTCCCTGCGAACCGGTTGGTCACCGAACCGGAAGTAAGTAACTTCCGGGAACGGCGAAGGGTGCGCCTGCCCGCCCGCAGTCCTTACCCGGTTTTGACGAGTTCTGCACTTCCACGGATGCGCAGGACGCATACAGCGCCTGCGTGATCGTCCAGGAGCAGCTGGAGCGTTGCGCAGACGCTAGTACGCATGCGTGCACCACACGCGTGCACGAGGACGCCACCGGCCCCGTTCCACCGAACCGGTTGGAACGGGGTGAGAAACCCACCCCTGCTTGTGAACATAAAAGACCTCCAGGCATTAATAGCACGGCTGAGTAATGTCATACATCACCAACGCATTCCTGAATGGCAACATCTGGATTACATTTGGGGATTTGATGCAACTGTGGTATGTACATGCCTATCATTGAGATAATGAAAAAGTATCAGTGATTCCTCAGCAGTGATGTACAGAGAAACCATGTTGCCTAATGACAATTAAAAAAAGATCTTAAGGCTGTGATGATAAACACACCTTGAAATGATGACAATTTAAAAACACACCTTAAGGCTGATTTGAAGTCTTAATGCGGCTGAGTCAATCAATTAGTTGAAGTTTGCAATCTGACTTACACCATTTCTCCAAATAATATTTGCATTAACCAATCATTTCTTCAAGCTGTTCCCATTTCTTCCTTATTCCGCTGTAACTGAGAAATAAATTAATTTTCATAGACAATTAAGAGATTTCCTTTTTTTAAAAATCTTGACGCCCATTATAATAGCACTACTAAGTTATAGCACTAACAAAATGGGGCAGCAGTAATAAATTAAATGACACATTTGGAGCAAAAGCTTACCAGGTTTTTAGCTCAGATACCAGAGAAGTACAATTCTTTATTGGCCAAGTGTGATTGGACGCACACAAGGCATTTGTCTCCAGTGTATAAGCTCTCAATGTATATGAAAACAACAAGTGATAAATCGTAGTCCTAAAATATAATCATCATAATCAAAAATACAACATTCAGTTTGCAGTTGTAGGATACTAAATAAGCAATCAACATAAATTGTAAGATACAAATAACAAAGTTATAGTCCTGAGAAGCTAAAGAGATAGGTAATAGGAAAGATGAGAAGGATAATAGGAATACTGCCTACTGCCAATTACCTCCACTCGACCAATTAGATCCCATAGATTAGGCCTCCTCCGACTTCCATCAGCCGGTCAATGTCGACTGGCAACC
The DNA here is from genome assembly GCF_009769535.1 of Thamnophis elegans. NCBI lineage: Eukaryota > Metazoa > Chordata > Lepidosauria > Squamata > Natricidae > Thamnophis > Thamnophis elegans. The sequence continues at coordinate 44,001,574 of NC_045555.1, read as the reverse complement.
ACGCGGAGGAGAGCCTTCTCGGTGGCAGCTCCAACCCTATGGGGAGATTCGTACCCTCACCACCCTCCAGACCTTCCGCACAGCCCTTAAAACCTGGCTGTCCCGACAGGCCTGGGGTTAAAGACTGTAACCCACCCGAATAGTATGAATGTTGTGCTTTTAACGATGTATTGTTTTATGTGTTTAACATGGTTTGTCCTCCCTCCCCCTGAACTGTGAGCCGCCCTGAGTCCCCCCAGGGAAAAGGGTGGCATACAAATAAAATATCTATCTATCTATCTATCTATCTATCTATCTATCTATCTATCTATCTATCTATCTATCTATCTATCTATCTAATATAGCTCTAGTAGGTGGTTTGACATTCCAGGGCATAAGACAGTGTTGTAGGAATTAGTTGTTTAGCAGAATCAGTGGAGGGTTCCTACCAGTTCCCACCAGTTTGGCCCAGTTCAGTGGTTTGGCAGTCTGGGTCTCTGGAACTGGCAGTGACCCAGGCCTGCCATGGCCCCCGAACCAATTCTCTGTAGGTGCCGCCATCTTGATTTTTGGTTCTGCGCATATGCAGAACTGTCAGCCTCTGTTTGCTGCTTGTTTTTTTCGGCTGCCATTGAAACGGGGAGGGAGGGCATGGTGTTTGGGTGGGGGAAATAATCTGTACAGGAGGACTGTTAATCGGGAGTTGTTCTCACCATTCGTTTGCGCATGTGGAAGGAGAGGAGTGATGAGAATTAGAAGACCCTATAAGCTGCTATAAGCTATTTGATGATAATCTGCCTTAGTTATGTCCCCCTCTTTCCACTTTTAATATTTATCCTTTTTGTCTTTCAATTTGTCAGAGAGTTCTTTATGCAGTCATGCTGGTTTCTTTTGGCAGCTGTTATTTTTCTTCTTCATTGGTATTATGCTAGACTGGGCTTTTATAATCTCATTTTTCAAAATTTCCCAAGCTCTTGAGTTGTTTTCCCCTTGTGGATTCTCATCCATGAAATCCTTCCCAAGCTCTCTGTACGTTTATTGAAATTAGCTCTCCTAAAGTCCAAGACTCTAGTTTGACTTTGTTCTACTACTTGTGTTTGCATAATGTTGAATTCCAGTATCGCATGATCGCTTGCCCCCCAAGGTTCCTGTAGCTTCAACACCTTCTATCATTTCCTCTCTGTTAGTGAGAATTAAGTCCAATATGGCCGATCCCCTTGTTCCCTTTTCTACCTTTGTTCCTTGTTCCATTACTATTCCATACATTCAGAACAAATAGACACACACCTTTTGTCAAGCCAAAAGTCAACTTACAACAGATCTTTATTGCTAAATCTGCTTTGGATTACAACACATAAAATAGCACACTTTAATACCAATTGAATAAATAATATGGCTTATACTATACTAATGGTTTTCAAATTGACAAACCACTGCGTAAATTTCAACTAGCTGGGGAATTGTGGGAATTGAAGTCTACACATCTTAAAGTTGCCAAGTTGGGAAAACGCTGACTTACACTCTTACAAATGTTGTACTTAGTAAGAAAACAATCATGAAAATAAAAACGACCTTTTGATGCTCACATTTTGATTTTATCACCCATTAAACCTCAGCAACAGGGTTTAATGCGGTCTATTCTTTTGCATAAGCTTATTGGCTGCTTGATGTCACTTGAATTGTAAAAGGAATTACATTTATTGCAATGAATCGGCCCCAATGAATCAGAGCTTTTCTAACAATGTCTGATGTAATGATCTAAGAATCCTTCTTTAATGTATGTTCTATGTTGACGAACTTTAATCTTCTTGCTATGTCCAATGGAGTCTCTCCATCCTGAAATAAAAAGATAAAATGAACAAAGGTGAAAATACTGAATGAAGAAAGCATCAACATAGATAAAATCTAACTTGGCCAACCCAAAGGTGCTTTTTCAAGAGGCAGCTGGACTTTCTTGTTTTTCTTTGAAGACATCTCGCTTCTCATCCAAGAAGCTTCTTCAATTCTGAAGGGATACTGTCTTTCCATCCTTCCATCCTCCACCATCCAGTCAGAGCTGGATGAGAAGCAAAATGCCCTCAAAGAAAGTCCAGTTGCCTCTTGAAAAAGCAACTTTGGGATAACCATGACCTGGACAACTGAGAATCTCCACAGATATCTTACTTGGCCAACTTTAGATATTTGAAAGTGTACTATTGCCAACATTTCATTGTAACTTAAGCAGAATGATTTGTTTTGGATAATATCCTTTTGAAGCAAATGTTGCAAGTTCTGGGAGGAAGTAATAATCAATCTTCCTTCCTTCCTTCCTTCCTTCCTTCCTTCCTTCCTTTCTCCGTCTATCTAATCACAAGGAAACTGGGCAGCTTATAATCATGAATGATAAATATAAACATAATAAAACACAAATAAGTTAAAACAAGCCAAACACTATGATCCAATTAAGATGGGGAGGAGAGGGGCAGGTTGTGGGAGAAGTGGGATCTGTTGTTAATCACACAACCACCTCCATTGTGTTTGCATAATTGTGTTATCTCTAATTCTCAGTGTAGGGATCCCGCATTGTCTGAGAGATTCTTCTGTCATCATGAAAGAACAGAACAGAAAAACCTTTCCCACTAAAGTGGTACCTATTTATCCACTCGCATTTGCATGCTTTAGAACTGCTAAGTTGGCAGGAGCTGAGGTAATATAAATGAAAGCTCACACAGCTCTCAAGTCTTCAACCCTGTCTGTCCGCATTCCAGCTGAGAAGTCCAGCATCTTAACCGTTGAGCCAACGTACTGCTCCATTAAAAAAGAACCCCATTTATATATTTTTCTTTTCTAAAATAAAAAATAGATTCCTCTTTCTTAGTAGAGGAATAGTCCAAATCACAGAGGATGAGCTAGAGATCAAAATTGTAATAAGACTACTTTTCATACCTTGTCCTTTATGGAAACATCAGCACCTGCTTCAACTAATAATGGAATGATGGATTGGTTCTTCATTTCACAAGCGTAGTGGAGAGACGTCCGTCCTGACTAGAGAAAAAATATAATACATGTTCTTCAGGAATAAGTTGTACCCTTACCCTAATATCCTTCTCAGTAGGTATAAAATTTAAAAAAGGAGCTCTTTCACATAAGCTCTTGAATTATCATATATTTATACTTTTGGTCTATTGTTTCATCCATCTTTAGTTGGATGAAGAGCTGAGGTGGTGCAGTGGTTAGGGTGCAGTACTGCAGGTCACTTCAGCTGACTGCTATCTGCAGTTCAGCGGTTCTAATCTCACCGGCTCAAGGTTGACTTAGCCTTCCATCCATCCTTCCGAGGTGGGTGAAATGAGGACACAGACTGTAGGGGCGATATGCTGACTCTGTAAACCGCTTAGAGAGGGCTGAAAGCCCTATGAAGCGGTATATAAGTCTAACTGCTATTGCTATTGCTATAGCTCCACTGGCCGCTGGTGGGTCACAACACACATATTGTATTGATCCTTGCCTCACGTGGCTTGTATCTATTTACCAGCTACCTCCCAAACTATAATCTAGATACAGTTCGAGTATATGAATAGATGCACTTACATCATCTTGAGCGTTAACATATGCGCCAGCTCTAAGCAGCATCTTGATGAGGTGTTCATTCTGCTTACTTTTAGAAACCTGTTTAGCAAATTTTAGGGGTGAGAAAGGCAAAAAAATGGAACATTATTGGGAAATGGGTAACATTATCATATCAAGCAGTCAGCTAATAAAGACCTTCTCTTATACATTTATCCAAATCCAGCTGAGGACATCTTGGTCAAGGGTGTCAAACTCGATTTCATTGAGGACCACATCAGGTTTGTGTTTGATTTTGGGGGGGACCAGGGGGTCATGGCCAGATCAATGTTACTCATGTCGGGGGTGCCTGGGGTGCAGTGGTGGGTTTCAAAAGTTGTTGGAACCTACTCTGTGGATGTGGCCTCCTTTGTGGGAGTGGCTTGCCGCCCATGTGACTGGATATGAAATTATGAATTAGTACTTAGGTCGGTCCAAGTAGCTATTCAGAAACTCTGGCATTGAAGCATGCAAGTCTTAAAGCTGTCAAGTTACAAGACCCTTGCCAGTGGTGGGTTTCAAAAAATTTTGGAACCTCTTCTGTAGGTGTGGCCTGCTTTCCGGGTCCACTGGTGGAACCTCTTCTAACCGGTTCGGTAGATTTGATGAACCAGTTCTACCGAATAGGTGCGAACTGGTAGGAACCCACCTCTGCTGTGGTGGCTGGAGCCCTCTGAAAGTGGGAAAGGGCTCCCAAGCTCCATTTTTGGCTTTTGAAAAAAAAAAAAAACAGCCTCAGAAAAGCTTCACAAATGGCTCGAAAAACGCCTCAAAAAAGCATTAAAAAGTGGTCGAAAAGGCCTCAAAAATGGCCCTCAAAAGCCTCAAAAACATCACAAAAAAGCCTCAAAAAACGGACTGAAAACACCCTAAAAAACGGGCCAAAAAAACAAGGCCCGAAAACTTTTTCAGAGACCTATAAATGGCCGGTGTTTGGGCAGGGCTTCAGCAATATTCGGTCTATAAGACGCACAGACATTTTCACAAAAAGGTGCGTTTTATAGTCCAAAAAAAAAATACAATACTTATTCTCACTCTCAAGAAACCTCTCAGTTCAAGGTTTATCTGTCCTTGATTAATTTCTACCTATTGCTTCTTCTCTGCTCTCAGATTCTTTGGGGAATAACTTGACTTTCTCTTGGTTGGGACAGCCCCTCAAGTACTGGAAGACTGCTATCACATCTCCCCCAGTCCTCTTCTTCATTAGATATATCTAGTTCCCTCATTGTATGGTTCAGCCTTCAGACCCTAATCATCACTGATGCTCTTCTCTGTATGCCCAGGAACCTCTCTTGATTTGTAGAGAGAGCTGGCTAATGCTAAGAAGATGCTCTGAGGATGTTCTAAATTTCTGGTGCTTTAAAAAAAACCTGGGAACAGCCCAGGGGTGGGTTTCTCGCCCCGTTCCAACCAGTTCGGTTGGAACGGGGCCGGCGGCGTCCTCGTGCACACGCGCAGTGCACGCATGCCTACTAGCGTCTGTGCAATGCTCCAGCTGCTCCTGGAGGATCGCGCAGGCGCTGTATGCGTCCTGCGCATGCGTGGAAGCGCAGAACTCGTCAAAACCAGGTAAGGAACGCGGGCGGGCGGGTGGGCCCTTCGCCGTCCCCAGAAGTTACTTACTTCTGGGTTCGCCGACCAACCGGTTCGCGGGGACCGCCGCGAACCGGTTGAAACCCACCCCTGGAACAGCCTGTAGAAATACAGCGTGCAGCTTCTACAAAAAGCCTTTTTGGGGTTTTGCCAGAGACAGAAACAAGAGATAAGAGACTCTAGGGAGGGCTGCATGGCAGATTTTACCAAGCAGAGAGAATTCTAATCATTAGAATCCATCAGAAGGTCATTGGAATCCAATATCTTCCAATAAGAAAAATGAGAAAATCATTATCAAGAATCCCTGCAACTTTCAAAAGTGAAGTATATACATATAAAAAAAATCCCAATTTCCCAGAAAACCTTTTTCTCATTCTTGTCCTATATATCAGATTCTCTAGCCCTGTCTTTTGAGTGGGCTGGTCTGTTCCCATCTGTTCTTTACTTTTTGAACTCTATCATATAATTTTTCAGTATAGGCAGTCCTCAACTTACAACAGTGTGTTCAAAGTTATAGCAGCACTGAAAAAAGTGACTGTTTTTCACACTTACAACCTTTGCAGCATCTCTATGGCCACATGAATGAAATTCAGACATACTGACTCACACTTATGATGATTGCAGTGCCCAGGAGTCATGTAATCATCTTTTACAAATGTCTGACAAGCAAAGTCAATGGGGAAGCCAGATTCATTTAGCAATTGTGTTACTAACTTAACAACTAGCAATAGCAATAGCAATAACAGTTAGACTTATATACTGCTTCATAGGGCTTTCAGCCCTCTCTAAGCGGTTTACAGAGTCAGCATATCGCCCCCACAGTCCGGGTCCTCATTTTACCCACCTTGGAAGGATGGAAGGCTGAGTCAACCTTGAGCCGGTGAGATTTGAACCGCCGAACTGCAGCTAAGCAGTCAGCTGAAGTGGCTGCAGTACTGCACTCTAACCACTGCGCCACCTCGGCTCTGCAGGAAAGGTTGTACAATGGGGCGACATTCACTTAACAACTATCTTGCTTAGCAACAGAAACTGTGGTGCTCGGTGGTGGTGGTAAGTTGAGGACTGGCTGTATTGTGGAAGGACTAATTTTCACATGGGAACGATATGAAGTGCTTCATGGAGATAAATCACAGTTACCTCTTTGAGTCAGGAAAAGGAATTATGGTATCCTTAGAGACCAAAACTCCTTGCTAAGTTGAATCCAAATCTAAAACATGTAACTTCAACAACCATGATTGGGTGGTAGAAAGAACAGGGCACACAGATATAACTGTAGGCATCATTTGATACTTGTTTGACCTAGAACTTACCATGAGAAGATATCCTAGCAGCATAACAGGCATTAAAAGTATGATGAGCAAATAATCAAGGAAACCAAATCGTTTTTTGACTGCATAGTGCAAACAGGTTCTTTCTTCCTAGAGAGAAAGGAAAGAGTTTGAAGGCAGTTTCTCATTCCATCTACCATAAATTATTTATGATTTGTTTGATGTCAGTTTGGAAATGTTTTTGATGCTTTCCCACTGCAGAAATTACCCTGGGGATATTCTCGGTTCCAGGAGAGTTACCCTCAGTTAAAAGGAAAGAAAGAAGGGCCTGGTTGAAAAAATAATAATAAGAAATACGGAATCGAGGAAAGACTAGAATTTTCCTGAATTGTTATCAGCCTGCGGTGGGAATGAGACAACTTGGCACAGTCAACTTGCTGTGGTCAACTCATTATGGCCAACTCATCATGGCCAACTCATCATGGCCAACTCATTATGGCCAACTCATCATGGCCAACTCATTGCAGGACAACTCATCATGGCCAACTATCTGCAGCCAACTCATCATGGCCAACTCATTATGGCCAACTCATCATGGCCAACTCATCATGGCCAACTCATCATGGCCAACTCATTGCAGGACAACTCAGCATGGCCAACTATCTGCAGCCAACTCATCATGGCCAACTCGCTGTGGGACAACTCACCATGGCCAACTCACCATGGGCCAACTTATTGCGGGACAATTGAACAATTCTATTTAATTGTTTAAAATAAAAATTATATAAATTTTTGCCATTCACATTTCATTCTGTCCCTCTTTTTACATTCTTTTTTATTCTATTCCACCATTTCTTTGATATGAGTGTAACTCTTGTCCCACACTGAATTGTCCTATGGCAAAATGGCCACGGCAAGTTGTCCTGCAGCAAGTTGGCCATGGCAAGTTGGCCATGGTGAATTGACAGTGGTGAATTCTCATAGACCCACCTGCAGCATTCTTCTTTTTTCCTAATTCCTACATGAATAATGTATAAATTAAAATCTGCATGTTTTTGAGGACCTGGATAATTTATTCAGAGAAGTAAAATCTACCACATTGTTCTGACCATGAAGCAAACTCCATGTCCCAACAAAAAAACTCTTTTATTGATTTACTGTGAATTCTGCTCATTCACATCCAGCTAAGTCTTTCAAGGGAGGATTTATAGTCACAGAACTTATCTGGCTTTGAGGACCTGGATAATTAATTCAGAGAAGTAAAATCTACCACATTGTTCTGACCATGGAGCAAACTCCATGTCCCAACAAAAAATTATTTTATTGATTTACTGTGAATTCTGGCCATTCACATCCAGCTAAGTCTTTCAAGGGAGGATTTATAGTCACAGAACTTATCTGGCTTGGAGAGCTGCCAGGCAGATATCTGCAAAACTTGGCAAGGAGCCTCGGAGAGTCACGAACCAATTAAGCGAACTAATTGTCTCCTGCAATCTCCACTCCCCCTTCGCTCCTCTTTTATTTCCTCTGGGAGGGGCCATTCATCGTCCACCTGTGGCATTACTCCCAAGTCGACCCTGTTCTTTAGCTGTTCTCTTTGTCTGGCAATTCTGCACATGCGCACACTGGGAACAGGCTCCATCTGTTTGTCTGCCTCACTGATGTTTGACTCTGAAGGCAGCCCCCTCTCTGCTGCTGACACAGAATCCTCATCAGAGCCTTCCCCAGACTCCTTCCCCCGCCCATGTTCCTCCCCAACCTCCTCACTGTCCGAATCTGCTGCCAGCTCCAGCAGAGAGGAGCCGAGGTGGCACAGTGGTTAGGGTGCAGTACTGCAGGCCACTTCAGCTGACTGTTATCTGCAGTTCAGCGGTTCAAATCTCACCGGCTCAAGGTTGACTCAGCCTTCCATCCTTCCGAGGTGGGTGAAATGAGGACCCAGATTGTTGGGGGCAATATGCTGACTCTGTAAACCGCTTAGAGAGGACTGAAAGCCCTATGAAGCGGTATATAAGTCTAACTGCTATTGCTATTGCTATAACTCCACTGGCCGCTGGTGGGTCACAACACACATATTGTATTGATCCTTGCCTCATGTGGCTTGTATCTATTTACCAGAAAGCTCTGGGAGTTGGCCTGACAAACATTATTAATATCTCCTCTAGGGAAGGGAGGTTTCATCCTTTTTAAAGCCATCTTCAAGAAGTCCTCACTTAATCTCTTAAATAATCTAATTAAGGTGAGCTTCTAAAGTTCCATGTTTTCAAAGCAATCAAAGGTGGTGACTACTTAGTTTCAGGCAGTGCTAGATGGAATCAGGTTTTAGCAGGCAATGAGGTTCAGGTTGCCTTAATCATCTTGATGTATGATTGGAGAGAGAGAGAAGGAGTATGATTATGTTGGCCCGCCTAGCAGCTTTTGTGAGATCTAGCATCAAACTGCTTCAGCCCAGCTTCGCTTCGCTTTGATGGCAGCCTGCCATAAAATGTGGCGAGGAGGAATGGGAAGGGAGGGAGGGGGGAAATGACAAGATCCAGAGACGGTACCTAGAAACAACAATTGACAGATCCAAGGACACATGCCTGGGAAAGCAAAATGCCCGTTCAAAGGGGTGCAAAATATGGAACTGATACCAAAACTCCTAATTGGAATCTTATTGGATACGGCCAAGATGACCAAGGGGAGAGAGCCTTGGGAGAAGGGGAAAATCACCTGGGTTGTGCAGGAAATCCTCAGATCTGGCTTTGCTACATTGAAACCCCTTGTCTTCAGTAAAAATTATTCCTTTCATTAAAAATGGAGTCGAGGGTCTTTCTTCCCCTGAATATCCAAGCCAAGACAGGCCTGGCAGTTATTTTCTTCCTGATATTTTGAAATATACAGTATATATGAAACTGCTGGAGATAGCATCAGAAGCTTTCACTGAGTGCTCTGATAACAATCAAAGCAATATCTCTTTCCCAGAATCACCAGGCAATAATGTGACTCAAAAATCCCCATTTTAAAATAATAGACTGGATGAGGCGCAATAAATTGGCTCTAGAAAGCCCATTCATTCATTCATTCATTCATTCATTCATTCATTCATACATACATACATACATACATACATACATACATACATGTATCCATGTGTCCATGTGTCCATGTGTCCATGTGTCCATGTGTCCATGTGTCCATGTGTCCATGTGTCCATGTGTTCATGTGTTCATGTGTTCATGTGTTCATGTTCATCTTCATATGATATTTCTTAACAGCCCATCCCCTCAGATAAGTGAATTAAATCCACTTATTTATTTTTTATCCTGGTGACCTTCTACTGCTGCACCATAGAGAGTATTTTAATTTACTGCACTTGTGTATGGGTTTGCTAATTGCACAGTGGCAGATGGGACAGAGCTCCAGAGGTTTAATGTCATTGCCCAGAGGACCACTGGTTGCCCTCTCGCCTCTTTGGAAGAGCTTCATAGCTCCTGCTGCCTTAAGAAAGAGCAAAACGTTCTTAAACAGAGGTGGCATTCAGAAGGTTCTGACCAGTTCTGGAGAACCGGTAGCGGAAATTTTGAGTAGTTCGGAGAACTGATGTCAGGGCTGCTTCACTTAATAACCAAGAAAGAAACCACTCAACTCCATTCTGCAGAATTAAGAGTAGTTTTACTGGTTATAAGTACATAGAAGCTAAGCAAGGCTGGATCTGAGATAAAAGCGCGTGCAAGCATAGATATGTGTTCTGACCCCCCTCTTCGCTCGTTCACAAACGACAGCCAGACAGAACTTCAAAGGAAATATCTTTATCAGTCCCGGCTCAGGCTGGCTGAGAGCCCAAAATAAACATAGATAAAGTCTCTGGCAAAAAGTTACACAGCAAATGCAAAAACAAAACACTTATAGCAAACCAGGTTTACAGAAAGCAAATCACTTATCCAAGTGCCTCTTTGAATCACTAACTCGAACGGAACTGAACTCACGAACAAACGAACGACAAACAAACGAACCACGAACCACGAACGTTGACTTCTGCAACTAAGGCGTGGCACCATCAGTCTTTTATCTCCAGGAGATGACCCTAACGAGCAACAGCTGCTCATTATCCTGCATCCCGAAACAACTCACAGCAAGCTTCTGCTGAGTCACAACAGATATGTATGACCCATTCCCCTCCCCTTGGTAACCCCAGCCCATAGTCCAATCCAATTACTCCACAGGTGTCATGTGGGAGACATCTTCAAAAATCATCATCAGGTTTGTATGCCGGACAGTTGGCCTTGGTGGGAAACTCCTCTCCCTGCTACATGCGCAGTAGATGGTGCGAACAACTCCCTTCTTAAAGCCTCTCCTGTACAGAATATTTCCTACACCCAAATACCATGCCCCCCTTCCCCGTTTCAATGGCAGCTGAAAAGCAAGCAGCAAAACAGAGGTTGACATCTGGTAAATACCACTTCTGGCTGGCCCCGCCCCCATCTATTCTCTGCCTCTGGAGTCCCAGCTGATCAGAAGGGAATGGGGATTTTGCAATAACCTTCCCCTGGAGTGGGGAGGGAATGGAGATTTTACGGTATCCTTCCGCTTCCGCACCCACCAAGCCACGCCCACAGAACTGGTAGTAATTTTTTTTTTGAATCCCACTACTGTTCTTAAAGATCTATCTCATCGTGGGCCCACTTTTTTTTTAACTATTACCATCTGGCACATGGTACCGGATTAAAAAAAAAACAAGGACTAATAGGCTGAAAAACAGCTGCTATCCTAGAGCAGTAACTATATTGAATGCTATCGTATAGTGCAATATTAATGCAATATCAGAGGTTTTCAATTCAATTGTATAGAATGTGAAGGATGTTTGTGCTTTATTTTTTATGTATAACGTACACTGAAGGTGGTGTTTAATTTCCTTGTACGAGGTGGAATGACTATCAAGTAAACTAAGTAACTTTCTCAATGGGATCACACTCTCCTAAAAGATTACATACACTTGGGCAGTAATTCTGAATCTAGATCTCTCCTAATCCCCAGAAGGAGACAGAGTTTCAGTTTTAGTTTCAGTTTCAGTTTAATAAAATTTGTATGCCGCCCACTCCCATTGGGACTCTGGGCAGCTCACAAGCAAGATAAAAGCGTTTAAAAAATTTAAGAAAAGATACAATTATTAAAATAATACAACATCCATTCAGTCTAAGTGGGGCTGGATATAATCAACAGCCCCAGGCCTGCTGGAACAGCCAGGTCTTCGTCGCTTTACGGAAGGCCGGGAGAGTGGTAAGGGTCCGGATCTCAGTGGGTAGATCATTCCACAAAGCCGGTGCAGCTACAGAGAAGGCCCTCCCTCGGGGGGCCGCCAGCCGGCATTGTCCGGTCGACGGCACCCAGAGGAGGCCCAACCTGTGCGATCTTATTGGTCGTTGGGAGGTGAATGGCAGGAGGCGGTCTCTCAGGTAGCCAGGTCCTATACCATGTAGGGCTTTAAAAGTAACGACTAGCACCTTGAAGCGCGAGGACTCATTGGATGATAGCTGCACCCATTCCTAGATTCAACTAGCTTTAAAACAGTAGTGCATTGACAGATAACTTCCAAGTTTTATTTCTCTACTACGTTCTACATAGGGCTTCCCTTATGTGTTTTTGGAACTTCAGCTGGTACACAGTGTTGCAGCAAATTGGTCCCCATAGAAACCACGTTGCAGCAATTTTGATTTCTTTAAGTAGTTCTTATTATCTATAAAGCCTCAAATGATTTGAGCTCAGGAGCTCTGAAGAATGCCTTCTCCTTGCAGATTAGCATTTCACACTTAGATCCTACAAAGCTTAAACCCCAACAAGTCACCAGAGCCAAGATTTTCCCATGGTTACTCCACATCCATGGAATTTATTTCTCAACATAGTACAAATATTACATCAACCGATTCGATCGCACAGACGAGGCCTTCTCCGGATTCCATCTGCCAGCCAATGTCGGCTGGCGACTCCCCCAGGACAAAAGGAAGAGCTGTCAGAAATGTTGCAGATTCAAAATACAAGTAAGGTTAAATATTTGGGGATATACTTATCACCTAGATGTAGCACTCTTAAAGAGGATAACTATACCAGACTAAAGACTTGCAAATAGAAATAGAATGACTATAGCAAACCAAACCAATAGTCATAGGCACCTGTGGCACAATTCAAAAAACATCTGCTTGAGCAACATCTTGAACACCACTGACATTGACAAAATCACCAGCGGTCAATTGCAAAGGCCAGCTATAATTGGAACAGTTTATAATCCTGCGATAATATCTTAAACACCGTCAAACGATATCAACTTATCCTAGATCCCTAGGGAGAACCCAGCAGACGTATAAAATCCCACATCCAGTCTAAACATCTGGCTAACTGTGCAACCATCCATAATAATAATGGATAATAGCAATAATAATAGGTACTTTCGGCTGCAATTCCAAAACAACTGGAGCACCACACAAAGACACCATCAACATTGAGAAAAATCACCATCAGTCAATTGCAAAAGGCAGCATTACTCAGAACCACTGACATCCTACAATGATGCTTTTAATATTATTAAGCAACGATCTCAGGTCCTTGGGAAAGGCTCAGCAGATGGACAAAAAAGGCCAAATGCAGATTAAACTTCTGGCTGACTGTGCATCAAACCGTAATTTTAAAAAAATCAAGCTGGAAAGCCACAATTGGATAATTGAAACGTTATTCTTTTGGTTGTGATTGTTGCAAGCTTCGCGTACATTACATGTACAAATCTAGATATTTTTAACTGTTATTAGAAATTATAATTACAATAGAAAAATACTACAGACTAAAAAGAATTAAAAGGAAAAAAATAGAAGGTGCAGAAAGTAGGAAAGGAAGAAAAAATAAGAATACAGCAAAGAAAAGATTTTTCCTCACAACGTATAAAATTTTAGTAGCCATCTCTTAAAATTCAACAAATGATCTTTTCTTTTCATATCTTATCTACAAACCAAGATACAGGTTACCATAAAAATTATGTCAGGTATGCAGCCATCTTTTCTTTTGGATCTTTGGCCTGCTACACTTTCTATTACTCTACTATGCATTTTCTATTGTGGGAAAATGGGAGGGGAGATTGTATGGAGTTTGATGCTATGTAGCCATAACAAAATTCTTTCCAGAAAACCAAGGTCATCCTTTGTCTCTGCACCTCTGCACCTGACTGGAACTGGATGGGTGAAACTACCAGCATGGCAATGGAAGATTGGACCATGGGATGGATTCATGGGTGTAGGGGCAAGATCTTGAACTTTCAACTGGGTGGGGAAAACCGTGAAGCCTTCAGATTTGGGGTTTCCCAAATGTGCCAACATGGCTCTCTTAATAAATTAGAACCTTGAGCAATACTTTGCCTCGGAGTCTGATTTACTTTTGGGTGCTATTTGGAACCCTAACACATTAGTTATGTCTCCTCGTTTTGCCTGTGTCTGGATTTTCTGTCTCACCTTTCAGAACTCAGAAAGGAAATCTACATGCCCCCAAAGCTTCGAGGCAGTCGTGGGGTTCAAATAATTTAACAATCGGTTCCCTGCCCTAATGATTTCTTCCAACAATCAGTTCATCAAACTGCTCAGAAAGTTCACAGTAGGTTCTTCTGAAGTGGTGCGAACTGGCGGAATCCCACCACTGCTTAGAGATGATTTTAAAGCAGTGTTTTTTCAAACCTGCCAACTATAAGATGTGTGAACTTCAACTCCCAGAATTCCTCAGCTAGCATATCCTTCCTCTCAGTGGTGGGTTTCAAATTTTTTTCGAACCTACTCTGTGGGTGTGGCCTCCTTTGTGGGAGTGGCTTGCCGGCCATGTGACCTGGTGGGAGTGGCTTGCCGGCCATGTGTTTTCTCTCTCTCTCTCTCTCTCTCTATCTCTCTGTCTGTCTGTCTCTCTCCTTCCTTTTGTTTCTCTGTCCCTTTTTCCTTTTTTTCTTTCATCTCTCTCACTTTTTCTTTCTTTTTTCTTTTTTTCTTTATTTCTTTCTTCCTTTCTTTCTCTTTCTGTGTGTGTGTGTGTGTGTGTGTGTCAGTGGTGGGTTTCAAAAAATTTTGGAACCTCTTCTGTAGGTGTGGCCTGCTTTCTGGTGGAACCTCTTCTAACCGGTTCGGTATATTTGACGAACCGGTTCTACCGAACTGGTGCGAACTGGTAGGAACCCACCTCTGATTCCTCTATTCTCTTTCGACATCAGTCCTGGTTTTAGCAACCTAAGACGAGGTACAATTGCAGTAGCTGCTCTCACCTTATTTTTAATGTTCACATCAGCGTTCATTTTCAGAAGGTAACTGACGATTCTGTTGTGCCCTTTTTTGCATGCACAGATTAACGCCGTGTCTCCACTAAAATAGTCCTGGATATTCAGATTATTTCTGTCTTCTTCCAATAGGAGCTGAAGTTCATTTAAGTCGTTATTATAAGCGGCCTGGCAAATGGGCTGAGGGAAAGAAAGAGAGAAAGGCAGGAGAATCTCAGTAAGGAGTTTCAACAACTTTTGATTTAAGACAAAACGATAAATATATGGTGGGTTGTGGCTCAGACGCTGAGCTTGTTGATCAGAAAGGTCGGCAGTTCGGCGGTTCGAATCCCTAGTGCTGCGTAACGGAGTGAGCTCCTGTTACTTGTCCCAGTTTCTGTTAACCTAGCAGTTCGAAAGCATGTAAAAATGCAAGTAGAAAAATAGGAACCACCTTTGGTGGGAAGGTAACAAGTGTTTCATGCACCTTCGGCGTTTAGTCATGCCAGACACATGACCATGGAGACGTCTTCGGACAGCGCTGGCTCTTCGGCTTTGAAATTGAAATGAGCACTGCCCCCTAGAGTCAGGAACGACTAGCCCGAATGTGCGAGGGGAACCTTTACTTCATCACATTCATCCACCATTTTGAATTGTAGCACACACACTTTTTTCTTTTTCCTTTTTTTAAATATACTTTTTTTATTTTCCATTTTCATAACATACAATCACATGTATACTATTACATAGCCAATATCCTATTGTATTAAGTAGTAATTACATCAGTTCCTCTTGTCATCAACGCCCAGAAAGATAAAAAACCATTATTAGCTCTTCTGCTCTCCATACACCTCTTTCTTCTACCTCTCTCCTACCTCCTTTCTTCCCTCCATCATCCTTTTCTACTCTACTTCCCCTTCCTTTCTCCTTCTCCTCTCTCTTCATTCCACTCCTCCTTATCCTCCTCATCTTCCCCACTTACCCTCTCTCCTATCCCTCTCTTCCTATCTTTCTTCTCTCCTCTGTTTCCCACTCTTCCTCTCTCCTATCCCTCTCTTCCTATCTTTCTTCTCTCCTCTGTTTCCCACTCTTCCTCTCCTTGGTGTATTTCCGCTTCTGAGCAAACTCCATTCTATGTTGATGGTATTTATGCTTCCATATCAATATACTTAACGTATCTTAGTTTTAAAGAAAAAATAAGAGAAGACAGTATGCATGTGTGATCATATTACTTTAAAATCTAACACCCCTCGTCAAGCCTAAAATACAAATTCTTGGTGAAACAAAAAATAAAAATAAATAAATAAACTGCAAACATCCCTGTTTTTTTATTTCCAAAGAATGGCTCTTGGGTCTTTGTTGGTATACAAACACTGTTTTGGAAATACGGTTATCATGTTATCAACATGCCGTTTTCTATTTCATCGTTTTGTTTTATTTTAAAATCAAATTAAATCAGCACAGCACCTGGTGAGCGCTTTTGGAAAGATCACAGGAGAATTAATGCCTATAGGGATCACCCTGGATACAAATGTGGGATGAAGAAATTAATGTACATGCTAAGGTAAAGTAAAATAGTTTTGAAAAAGTGTGCAATTCAGGGACCCCTTGAGTAAGTATTGCACTAAGGCTGCAGTTCCACATTAAATCCACAAAGTGGTGCCAATACATTAACCATTAATCTAAAATTACTGGTGTGACAGCTTCAAGGACTGCTGAGTTACCAATCACTCATGTTTTTTTCCTGAATCATTTTCCCCTCACTGTAAAGCCCAATGGGCAGGATACAGTGAGATCTTCATGCTTTAGCATCCATTCTCAGAAGAAGAATTCTTGAGTCATTTGGGAAAGAACTACTATTGCAAACTGTACAACTGATAGGTTCCACCACAAAGGAGAGCTTCGTGGAGATGACTGTCTTCTTGGGGTTTGCAGGGGGTACCCTATTCTATCATCAGCTCCAGGTCCAGCTATGACAACTTCCTGGGAGTCCTCCTGGCTACACGGCTTAGTTTAGAAGAACACCGGACGGCCGTGACCCGGGGGGAGGGGGGGGCTTTTACCAGGTTCACCTGATACGTCAGTTGCTCCCCTTTCTGGATCGGGATGCTCTGTGCACAGTCACTCATGCCCTTGTCCTTTCTCGCCTGGACTACTGCAATGCTCTCTACATGGGGCTGCCCTCGAAGAGCACCCAGAAGCTTCAGCTGGTCCAGAATGCAGCCATGCGGATTATCATGGGTGTACCTAGGTGCTCCCATGTTACACCCCTTTTAGGCGGCCTGCACTGGTTGCCGGTTGTCTTCTGGGTGCGATTCAAGGTACTAATTATGACCTTTAAAGCGCTCCATGGCTTAGGCCCAGGGTACCTGCGAGACCACCTACTGCCACCAGTAGCCTCCCACCGTCCAGTGCAATCCCACAGAGTTGGCCTCCCCAGGGTGCTGTCGGCCAGACAGTGTCGGCTAGCGACCCCCAGGGGGGAGAGCCTTCTCTGTGGGAGCCCCTTCCCTCTGGAATGAGCTGCCCCCGGAGCTTCGTATAATCCCCGACCTCCGGCCCTTCCGACGCGCCCTAAAAAGTTAGCTTTTCCAGCAAGCCGGCCTGGCCTGAATAGAATAAAATACAGGATTAATTTGGTTGTTAATTTTAATATAATTTTTAAATTTTTATTGTAAATATCAATTGGGCTTTTTTTTTGGATACTTTATTTAATGTCCCTTTTAATTTTTGTAATATGTTACATATGTTTTGTAATATGTGTTTTCTTATAATATGTGTGTCGTCACTTGTAAAGCCCTTCATGGTATTGAACCTGGGTACTTGAGAGACCGCCTGCTGCCAATCACCTCCACTAGACCGATTAGATCCCACAGACTAGGCCTCCTCCGAATTCCATCCGCTGGCCAGTGCCGACTGGCTACCACCCGGAGGAGAGCCTTCTCTGTGGCTGCCCCGACCCTCTGGAACGAACTCCCCGTGGAGATTGGAACCCTCACCACCCTCCAGGCCTTCCGCAAAGCCCTTAAAACCTGGCTGTTCCGACAGGCCTGGGGCTAAAGAGCTGTTGCCCCCGTCTCGAATGGTATGACTGCTGTGTGTTTTTAAATTATGTATTGTTATGTTTCGTTTTTTTATTTCTGTCTGTACCCCCCTTCCCTGATTTGAATTGTGAGCCGCCCTGAGTCCCCTTCGGGGGAAAAGGGCGGCATATAAATATAATAAAATCAAAATCAAATCAAATTTTATGTTGTACGCCGCCCTGAGTCCTTGGGAGAAGGGCAGCGTATAAATCCAATAAACCGCATAAACCTCAAACCTCCAATTCATACACGTGGACTGTTGTTTCAAAGATCTGTAAATCTAATCGGCTGTGCCATGCAGAGAACCCTGACTTCTAATGTTAATGAATCCAAATTGGCAGCTCTTTAAGGAATGCAAACTGCTTAACAAAAGGCTGGTGGAAAAGGCTGCAAAATAGGTGAGAACTGTTGTTGTTTTATCATAACCAATCAAAAGGTAAACGACCATCCGACCTTCTCCTTTCCAAGGCTATAAAACTTACCGTAGTTTTCGGAGTATAAGATGCACCAAGATTTTGAAGAGGTACATTAAAAAAAAAAAAAACAGTTTTTGCAGTCTCCCAAACCCTCTCATGCCTCATTTTTTTGATGAAATTACGGGGCATGCAGAGAGTTTGAGAGACTTGCAAAGTGCTAGCATTAGCAATAGCAGGAAACCCTACACCACTTCAGACAAATGGTTATCCAACATCTTAAAAACATCCACTGGTGGAATAGCCTAATGATGTGAAATAAATAAAGTCCATTCCTTATGTATTACTGTGCCTTGTCATGACACCGATATGAAATGGTGGATTATGATAACACAAACCATGTTTCATCATTCTGGCACCTTTGGGACAAAGTGTGGGCCCCCTCTAATTTAGAGGGCACATATATCATCCTGGGACACAGTGGCTCAGTGGCTGAGATGCTGAGCTTGCCGATCAGCAAGATCAGCTGTTCAGCTATTCGAATCTCTAGTGCTATGGAGTGGCTTCTGCCAACCTAGCAGTTCGAAAGCATGTAAAAAGGCAAGTAGAAAAAATAGGAACCACCTTTCGTAGGCGTGGCACGACAAAACCGCGCTCAACTAAAGCGCGCCCGATTAAACCGCGTCGCTGACGTCATCAACAGGGCAACAACAGCGAGCGCGGAGAAAGAAGGGCGCTTTAAATAGTGCTTTGAAAGCAAGCCAATTCAAATTAAGGTAAGGGTTAGGTTTAGGGTTAGCTTTAGGGTTAGGTTAAGGGTTAGGGTTAGGGTTAGGTTTAGGGTTAGGTTTAGGGTTAGGTTTAGGGTTAGGTTAAGGGTTAGGTTAAGGGTTAGGGTTAGGTTTAGGGTTAGGTTAAGGGTTAGGGTTAGGTTTAGGGTTAGGTTAAGGGTTAGGATTAGGTTTAGGGTTAGGTTTAGGGTTAGGTTTAGGGTTAGGTTAAGGGTTAGGTTTAGGGTTAGGTTTAGGATTAGGTTTAGGTTTAGGGTTAGGTTAAGGGTTAGGTTTAGGGTTAGGTTTAGGGTTAGGTTTAGGGTTAGGTTAAGGGTTAGGTTTAGGGTTAGGTTTAGGATTAGGTTTAGGGGGGTTAGGTTTAGGTTTAGGGGTTAATTTTAGGTTTAGCGTTTACAGCGTGCTTCTGTCTCCGCGCTCTTCTCGCCCTGTTGATGACGTCAGCTACGCGGTTTCATCGAGCGCGCTTTAGTCGAACGCGGTTTTGTGGTGGAACCTTTCGTAGGAAGGTAACAGTGTTCCGTGCACCTTCGGCATTTAGTCATGCTGGCCACATGACCTACGGACAGTGTTGGCTCTTCGGCTTTGAAACGAAGATGAGTACCTACCCCTAAGAGTCAGGAATGTCTAGCACATATGTGCGAGCAGAATCCTTTACCTTTATCTTTATATCATCCTGACTTTCTCTTTCATCTGGGAATGTTTTATATACAAGCGTTTCATTCAGCATGGATTGTGCTTTGGTATCACCGCATGTCTTAATTTTGCATTTCAAGACAGTGGATGAACAAGAGCCGCAATAACCCAGGTGAAGGATTCAGAAATCCAAATCGTTTCTGAAATGGAATGCAGTTCAACTGGATATGCGTATACTACAAATCTGTGTGTGTTTATAGATAAGAGGGTTCAGAATCCAAATTGCATTTTTTTCTCATTACTTTTGACAAAGAGGGATCTTCTCCCCTAGCTGCAGAGTTTTTAAATGTAAAATTAATTTTTCTTGAACAACGACAGAGAGTTGTATCTGTTAACCTTGTGAGATAATCAAGGCAAAAAGCACAGCCAGGAATTTTAGCTTAACCTTTATTGTAAAAATGCATTAGCAGAATCTTGCAAGTCTGAAAGCACATCTTCCATCCCTCGTTTTTACTTTCCCAAAAACTATGGATTGTTCCTTCTGAGATTCTTTTACCATACCTCCACTTTTAGACTGAAATTTAATTTATCAGGCGGTGGCTCTTCCTCGTGTCTCCCAAGATCATTGCCACATACTAAAGGAGAATATAATGTTTCCCCTTGCACATATGTGCTAGTCATTCCCGACTCTAGGAGGCAGTCTCATCTCTGTTTCAAAGCTGAAGAGCCAGCGCTGTCTGAAGGCATCGCCGTAGTCATGTGGCTGGCACGTCTAAACGCTGCAGGTGCACGAAACGCTGTTATCTTCCCACCAAAGGTGGTTCATATTTTTCTACTTGCATTTTTACATGCTTTCAAACTGCTAGGTTGAAAGAAGCTGGGACAAGTAATGGGAGCTCACTCCATTACGTGGTGCTAGGGATTCAAACCGCCGAACTGCCAACCTTTCTGATCAACAAGCTCAGCGTCTTAGCCACCGAGCCACCAATTCCTTGATTTGTAATGTAGAAAATCCCAAAATACTATTTACTACGGTTTAATACAGTTTACTATTCTTTAAGCTTGGAATTGTAAGCCAATTTGATGTAATCAATAAAGGCTTGACACGATGTGTTAGATCTCAATGCAATGTGACTTCACATGTATACTGTTTTTCTCTAATTTTTCTTTAAAAATAGGATAAGCCAAATACATTAACATATAATGGAAATACACCGAGGGGAGGAGGAGTAGGAAAGAAGAAAGATGGGTAGAGAGGGATGGGAGAGAGGGTGGGGGGGAAGGTGAAAGGGAAGGGGGGAGTGGATCTGGAGAGAGGAGTGGTAGAGGGAGAGGGGAAGTAAGGTAGAGAGGGATGATGGAGGGAAGATAGAAAGTTGGAGGGTGGTGGAAGAAAGAGGTGTATGGAGAATGGAAGAGGTATATTGGGCTTTTATTTTCTGGGGCATTGTCAACAAGAGGAATTGATGCAATTACTGTTTAATACTGTATGGTGTATACATGTGAGTGTATGAAAATGAAAATAAAATATACTAAAGGGAAAAAAATAAATAAAGGCTCTGTGGAAGTGAAAGTTGGATTTTAAAAAGGAAGAATACTTGTGAACTGTATTAATGGAGAAGACTCCAGGAAGACTATGGGGAATATCAGGGATAGCTATATAAATATAGCTATAGCAAATATAGGAGTGAATAATCAGAGTCCTCACTTAAATGACCAGGCACAAAGTATGCAAATATATATTAATATGAAATGAATTATGCAAAGACGTAACTCTGGATAAATCTATAGTTCTGGGAAAGGTAGAAAGAAAGAGAAGAGGACAAGCATTCACAAGGAGATAAGGAAAGACTCATTAAAGCAATAATGGGTGCACCATTGGAAAACGTGAAGGATCAGGAAGAAAATATATCATTGTGGCTGATAAGAGTGAATGCATAAAAAAATAAATGGCACATAATCAGGTTTGGAATTAAATGTAGACATAGGAACTTAGAAGAGGTTTTGGCAATATACCTATAATCACGGAGTTAAGTTTCTGTTTTAGATGCTGCTCATACTTCCTAATGTAAATTGAAACCTTTAGTTAGGGTGATGAAGCAAGATATATCTTTTCATGTAAATGTGTTTTTATTTTCCATTTTCATTTTCGTACAGTCACATATATACTGTGCAGAACCCGGGGCCTTATAACTTTAAACAACAAACACAGCCATTCCTCTTGTCAATAATACCCCCAAAAATAGAAACCCAATGTACCTCTTCGATTCTCCATACAACCTTTCTTTCGCCCCCCTCCAACTTTCCATCTTCCCTCCATCATTCCCCTCTACCCTACTTCCCCTCCCCCTCTACCACTCCTCTCTCCCGGTACACTCCCTCCCTTCCTTCTCACCCTCCCTCCAGTCCTCTCTCCCACCCTCTCTACCCCTCTTTCTTCTAACCCTCTAGTCCTCCCTTCAGTGTATTTGTACTATCTATTAATATATTCAGCTTGTCCTATTTTTACACTGGAATTAAAGAGCAACAGTATACAAGTGCAATCACGTTACTTTAAAATCTAACACATACTATATATCCCCCCTCCCCCCTCTCCCCTAAAACCCCACCTCCCTTCCCCCCCCCGACTTCCCAGAGCCCGAACACGGTGTAGATTTTTAACAAACACAGTCTAAAATATATTAAGACAAAGGAAATTAAAAAAAAAAGAAAGTCAATAACATCTCTGCGTTGAACTCAGCTTCTTCCTGTTGCACTAATTTTGAGCAATTTAGATTATTCCTAATCTTAAGCATAGGCTATCTGGAATTTCTTAGTCCCGTATTTGTTTTGTGTATAGTCAATCCATTTTTTCCAGTCTCGTTTATATCTCTCATTTGAGTGATCTTTAAGATATGCCGATATTTTAGCCATCTTGGCTAGGTTTGTAACTTTCAATGTCCATTCTTGAGTTGTAGGCAAGTCTTCCTTCTTGCAAGATATATCATTATTATGTTTATACATTTTTCTTTGCTAACTCAAATTCAACACGCTGTTCCTGTTAGAGTGCTTTGAACAGGTTCTGTCCTGTTAGGAACTGGCATATGCTTTAAATATCCAGCTCTATTTTAATTCCATTTCTTTTACTAAAAAAGACTAGATTTGTCATTAGAACATTCACTAATTTATAAAGGTACGGAGAAGGTAAATCTGCTTTTTTCTTATTGGTAGCAAGCAAGCCCTTGATAGAACTTTCATTGCTGTATCTCCCACTGACAACTTTAACCAACAGCTCCAAACTCCCTGATCAAGAGGTCTCATGAGCCACTTTTTCTGATTTCCATAAGCCACACAACCCAATTTCAAATATTTCCCTCTTCTAACTTCAATTCGATTCATGTTTTAATGGAAAACTGTTGATTATTCCACTAGCAACTGATTCCCCATAAAGATGCAATTTCTTAGACTTGACAATTTATCAAATTGCTTGAATTTGATAAAACAAAATCAAACTGGCTGCAGTGCATAATAGCTACTGTTGACGCCCATTTTAATAGTAGTAAATTGCTACAGAGTAACTTACCTGTGAATATAGTATCCCCATGTTTTTCCTTTTGCTGCCACTTGAAATCCTTTCATTAAATGTCTTTAAAATGTGATCCTCAAAGCCTTTTTAGCGGAATAGGGTGGAAAGCAAACAAGCCCAGAGAACGTGCATTTTCCTTAAGTTCCCTACATTCTTCCTATACTTGATCTACGTGCTTTCTTAACCAGACGCAGAATGAGAGGCTCCACCCGGTGAAGTAGACGTGTTCAGTCACTTCCTGCAAGTCCATACAACTCTGTGTAAGTTACAACAGAGAAGGTATTGGCACAGTTTGTCAGTGAAGCAATAAAACAGTGGTTGGCTTAAGGAGGGTTTTGCAAACAACCGCAAAGATAAATTAACATCCATACAGGTTTATGTCTAAGGAGACTGGAATGAAACCTCAGAATGTGCAGGTAGAGGAGTTTAAAAAGCTCTCGCTTCCTAAATAGTAACGGCCTAATCCTTCTTTGTATGAGTCCCGTGTTTAATCTGCCTACTCTTATGGAGGGATGAAAATTAAGTCATAACCTGTTAAAGGCTTGATGGCAGTTGCAACAATTGTTCAATAAGGAAGAGAGAGAAGGAGGGAGGGGGAGAGAGGGAGGGGAGGATCTCAACAGTACAAAAATCAACTCATGGAAACCAAATACATTATTGAAATGTTCCAACTTTTAAGATATCCCAATGACAAATCTTAAAGGTAGGTCCACCTAAAGCATTATTTTTACAAGGTTACCTTTGTCAAAATAGTCGTGATTACCGTGGCACGACATAACCGCGAACGTCAAAAGCGCGCCGACAACACCGCGGCGCTAAAAACGCGATGTCAAAAGCGCGCCGACAACAGCGTGCCGACAGAAGCGCGATTTAACTTAAGGTAAGGTTTAGGGTTAGGTTTAGGGTTAGGTTTAGGGTGAGGTTTAGGGTAGGTTTAGGGTAGGTTTAGGGTTAGGTTTAGGGTTAGGTTTAGGGTTAGGTTTAGGGTTAGGTTTAGGGTGAGGTTTAGGGTAGGTTTAGGGTAGGTTTAGGGTTAGGTTTAGGGTTAGGTTTAGGGTTAGGTTTAGGGTTAGGTTTAGGGTTAGGTTTAGGGTTAGGTTTAGGGTAGGTTTAGGGTAGGTTTAGGGTTAGGTTTAGGGTTAGGTTTAGGGTTATGTTACAGCGCGCTTCTGTCGGCACGCTGTTGTCGGTGCGCTGTTGTCGGTGCGCGGTTTTGACGGTGCGGTTTTGTCACCGCACTTTAGTCACACGCGCTTTAGTCTACCGCGGTTTTGTGGTGGAACCGTGATTACAGCTCTCCACCCACCCATGCTATCTATATTCAACTATAGCCATCTGCAGTTCAGTATGGGAGATGCTTGCAAACATTTTTTTTAAAACTTCTTTAGTGCACCTAATCAAATTTGGCCAATTTCAAAAGGCCTAGCTGGGAATTCGAAGGGGGAAAAAAAACGTACAGGAGAAAAGCAAGATCTATATTATTGCTTTTAAAAAAGAACATAATAATCAGGGGTTGACCTTAACTCAAAGATCTTCTTGATATTAATTAACTGCACAGCAATTGAGCTTTTGGGATCAATTGGAGAATGTATTTAAGCAATGTTGGGGGGAACAAACACAGACGCTCCACTCCTATTCCAAGCACCCCTGAGTAATATTGTGTAGCCAGATAAATATTGAATGCAGAAGTAAATTAACAGATTAACATAGTTGAAGGGGACCTTGTAGTCATCTAGTCCAACCCCCCCCCCCAACCAAGGAGGAAACCCTACAGCATTTCTGACACATGGCATTCCAGTCTCTTCTTGAAAGCTTCCAATGATGAAGCTCCCACAACTTCCAGAGGCAAACTGTTCCATTGGTTGATTGTTCTCACAGTTAGAAAATTTCTCCTTATTTCTAGGTTGAATCTCTCCTTGATCAGCTTCCATCCATTATTCCTTCAGATGCCTTGGAAAATAGCTTGACCCCTTCTTCTCTGAGGTGGCGCAGTGGTTAAATGCAGCACTGCAGGCTACTTCAGCTGACTGCAGTTCAGCTGTTCAAATCTCACCGGCTCAGGGTTGACTCAGCCTTCCATCCTTCCGAGGTGGGTAAAATGAGGACCCGGATTGTTGTTGGGGGCAATATGCTGACTCTGTAAACCGCTTAGAGAGGGCTGAAAGCCCTATGAAGCGGTATATAAGTCTAACTGCTATTGCTATTGGTAGCGCCTCAAATATTGGAAGACTGCTATAGTGTCTCCCCCTGGTCCTTCTTTTCAGTAGACTAAATAAGCAAGAGTTTGCTTTAAGAATACATTAGGAATAGCTATAGCCATAAATCAAAAATAGACGCAATACTTCTGATGAGTCAGGTGGCCTGCAGTCATAACTGGATGATCCAGATTAAATACCTAACATAGGTGGAGTGGTGACTTTGGTCTAAAATTTAACAATTTCCCAGACCCATTCCATCTAAAGCAGTTTCATTAATCACATTTATTATAGGAAAAGCTGGTTGCTTTTTTTACAGGATTGTACCACACACATATAGGAAAAACAATTTTGTTTTGGGTTCCTGGAGCTCTAAGTTAAATACAGAAAAAGGAAAATTATGAAATGGAGGTACAAACAAGTTTCTATAAGGCCGTGAAAAAAAAGCATGATTTTGTTTTTAAAAAGGATGCTATTTGCGAGAATTCATCTGTCTTATTGGCTTCTTTAGTTAATTAACATAACTGAATGCCATCATGATTCCATGGCAATGACCACACATTGTTCCATACACCTAACTGTTCTGCCCTCCCTTCTCCGTCAGGAACGAAAGCCAAAACAGACGTACAAAAGAATGTTTTAATCAGTCCAGGTTCTTGTTGGTTGCAAGCCCAAAATAAACAAAGAGATAATCACTCTGGCAAAAAAAGTCCTACACTCCGACGCAGCACTGGAAACAGGCTTCTCACAGCAACTAATTGTAATTGTAATTGTAATTTAATAAATTTAGAGGGAAGGAAGGAGAGAAGGAGAGAAGAAAGGAGGGAAGGAAGGAGGGAATGAAGGAGAGAAAAAAGGGGGGAAGGAAGGAGGGAAGGAAGAAGGAAAGGAAGGAGAAGGAGAGAAGGAAGGAGGGAAGGAAAGAGGGAAGGAAGGAGGGAGGGAAGGAAGGAGGGAAGGAAGGAGGGAAGGAAAGAGAGAAGGAGAGAGGAAAGGAGGGAAGGAAGGAGGGAATGAAGGAGAGAAAGAAGGGGGGAAGGAAGGAGGGAAGGAAGGAGGGAAGGAAGGAGAGAAGGAGAGAAGAAAGGAGGGAAGGAAGGAGGGAAGGAAGAAGGGGAAGGAGGGAAGGAGAGAAGAAAGGAGGGAGAGAAGGGGGAAGGAGGGAGGGAAGGAAGGAGGGAAGGAAGGAGGAAAGGAAGGAGAAGGAGAGAAGAAAGGAGGGAAGGAAGGAGGGAAGGAGAGAAGGAGAGAAGAAAGGTGGGAGGGAAGGGGGAAGGAGGGAGGGAAGGAAGGAGGGAAGGAAGGAGAGAAGGAGAGAAGACGGAGGGAAGGAAGAAGGGAAGGAAGGAGAGAAGAAAGGGGGGAAGGAAGGAGGGAAGGAAGGAGGAAAGGAAGGAGAGAAGGAGAGAAGGAGAGAAGAAAGGAGGGAAGGAAGGAGGGAAGGAGGGAAGGAAGGAGGGAAGGAGAGAAGAAAGGTGGGAGGGAAGGGGGAAGGAGGGAAGGAAAGAGAGAAGGAGAGAAGAAGGGAGGGAAGGAAGGAGGGAAGGAAAGTAGAAGAAGTAGGATTGTTGTAAAATAAGATGGGTTTATGGGATGGTAAGAAAGCAACTTCAATTATATTGTCAACTGTAGGGGAGAAAAATTGTTACAAGCACATATTATTAATAACAGTTATGAGATCATATAATTGTGAATGTATATATGAGAAATAAAAATTAAAAAAATTAAAAAATAAATAAATTTATATGCCGCCCGATCCCGTAGGACTCCGGGCGGCTTACAAAATACATGAATTGACATGAATTAACAGAAACCAACTTGGAGAAATAAGATAGTCATAATTGCATCTGGTATGAGGAACATACTCCACACACATATGCAATACACACACATGTATGTATGGTGACATGAAAAGGTAGTTTGGAAGAAGAGGAGATGGTACAAAAAAGTAAGCTATTAAAAAACCCACAAACGAATGGGGCTAGTGTTTGGTGTGTATTAAGTTGAATGACAAAATGAATAGTCTATCAAAAGAAAAAAAACCCAAATCCACCCCATATTGAAGTGGGATTTTTTTTTAGAGTGCAGAAAAGTTAAATATAACCACCTGGTGTGAAGCTGTGAAATAACAAGCTTATCATTTGAGAACCATTTGTATCAGACGTTGAAGAACAGAAAGTCTATGGATTCAAATAAAGTCAATATTTGAACTCAAA
This sequence comes from Thamnophis elegans, assembly GCF_009769535.1. NCBI lineage: Eukaryota > Metazoa > Chordata > Lepidosauria > Squamata > Natricidae > Thamnophis > Thamnophis elegans. Next base: position 43,973,996 of record NC_045555.1, on the reverse strand, counting down.
CAGAGGAGAAGAACTGAATTACAAAACCAGGATTTGAAGCGAGAATAAATGGCTTGAGGAAGAAGAGGGGAAGAGCGAGAGAAACTCGTGGTTAGATGGAGCTTATACATTCTTCAGAAAGAGGTGAGAGGCTTAAAGAAAAGGGATTGCATGGAATTGGGAGAAAGTAATGGATTGCAAGGACAGAAAAAGTTTGGAGAGATGCGGTGAATGGTGTTAGTATAAACTAGATTCATCTAGGTTTCCTTTATCTCTTTCCGTTTCTGCTCTTTGCCACTACTTATTTCAAAAAGGGTATAAATTAAAAAAAAAATCGTTGGGTTTTTCTGCTTGATAACCAATCAAGCTCAACTTCGGCAAATCTTTATCTTTATTTTCCTACTAGTATCACAAAACTGCAATGAGCTGATTGCACATCACATAAGTGATGAGCTGAGGTGGCGCAGTGGTTAGGGTGCAGCACTGCAGGCCACTTCAGCTGACTGTTATCTGCAGTTCAGTGGTTCTAATCTCACCGGCTCAAGGTTGACTCAGCCTTCCATCCTTCCGAGGTGGGTGAAATGAGGACCCAGACTGTGGGGGCGATATGCTGACTCTGTAAACCGCTTAGAGAGGGCTGAAAGCCCTAGGAAGCGGTATATAAGTCTAACTGCTATTGCTAAGTAGAATTGTTACAACTTGCTTTTAGCTAAATCTATATACTGGTAGAATGGCACCCAATATATGGCACACTGTATACTTCGGCATCATTAAGTTAACCAATAGATTGGACACCCTAGAAATGTATGTAAGGTTACTTTAAAAAAACATTATATTCTAAAGACGTTTGGAAGGGGGGAAAAATCAAAATAGTAGGCTATATCTTAGCTGTAGGGGCATGAATGGTGAATGTCAGAGGGGGCATTCAGCAGGTTCTAACCAGTTCTGGAGAACCAATAGCAGAAATTTTGAGTAGTTTGGAGAACTGATAAATATCACCTCTGACTGGCCTTGCCCCCATCTATTCTCTGCCTCTCGAGTCCCAGCTGATCGGGAGGGAATGGGGTTTTTGCAGTAACCTTCTCCTGGAGTGGGGTGGGAATGGAGATTTTACAGTATCCTTTCCCTTCCAAGCCCGCCAAGCCACGCCCTCCAAGCTATGCCCACAGAACCGGTAGTAAAAAAAAATGTTGAATCTCACCACTGGTGTGTGTGCGGGAGTGAGAATGTAGCGAAGATCTAATTAACAATTAGAGCAGCAAATAACTACTTTCTTACATCAGCAGAAAAACTATACTGGGGTAACAAGGGGGAAAAAAACATATATTCTGCCTTCCTTCTCCACTCCCTGCCCGGCCCAAGGTGACGAATGGTTTCCTCCAATGTGAAAAAGAAACGAAGTGGGTGGAGAGCAAGCATTTATTACTCAGGGAGGAAACCTCAGCAGCAGATAGCATTTAATGTCCTTCAGAGTACAAACCCTTATGGGCAGGGAAACAGGTATTGCAAGAAAAGCATATAAGTAGGAAGGGAATTCTTTGCAAAAAAAAAATAGCAGGTAGAAATGCCACCTAATCCAATGTGCGCAGGTGAGAAGTGAAAAAAAAAACATTCTCTCACTGCCTGGGGGATGGAGAAAGTCCCCAAGGATTTAAGCCAATGCTTGGTGTCATAACATTGGTTGCAGATTTTGAAATGGGTGCTGTCAGTGGCAAACAAGCCAGACACTCATTCTTCCATAACCACTAAGCTACACCATTCGTGGCAAATCTGACCACGTGAACTGATCTGAACCAAGGCTGAAAGCTGGAAGAGATGCCTAGTTGGTCATAGGACAGATATAGATGTTACACTGCATTTGCCTTTTCATAAATAACTTGGTTTTTCTCGGGTTTCTGTACGATCTAGAACAGTGTTTCTCAACCTTGGCAACTTGAAGATGTCCGGACTTCAACTCCCAGAATTCCCCAGCCAGCAACATTCGCTGGCTGGGGAATTCTGGGAGTTGAAGTCCGGACATCTTCAAGTTGCCAAGGTTGAGAAACACTGATTTAGAAGGAAGTTAAATGTAAAATTCGTGACCCGTCAAAACCGCGGTCCACTAAAGCGCGCCCGATTAAAGCGCGTACCTGACGTCATCAGCAGCGCAACGAAAAAAATTAAAAATAAATTAAATTAAAATTAAAATAAAATTAAAGCAAGCTGATTCACATAAAGGTAAGGGTTAGGTTTAGGGTTAGGGTTAGGTTAAGGGTTAGGGTTAGGTTTAGGGTTAGCGTTAGGTTTAGCGTTAGGTTAAGGGTTAGGTTTAGGGTTAGGGTTAGGTTAAGGGTTAGGTTAAGGGTTAGGTTTAGGGTTAGGTTTGGGGGGGTTAGGGTAAGGTTTTCGCTTTAATTTTAAATTTACCACTCACAGCGCGATGTTTTCGTCGCGCTGTGATGACGTCACGTACGCGCTTTCGTCGAGCGTGCTTTAGTCTACCGTGGTTTTGTGGTGGAACCGTAAAATTAGGGTGCATACACAAACTTATAGAGAAAAGTCGAGATAAGCATGCACATATGTGTGAATACACAAGACAGACAGATAGTTATATAGAGGGAGATGCAGTGGTGGGTTCCTACCGGTTCGAACCGCTTCACCTGCAACCAGCAGCGCCCCAAGTCTGCCACGCCCCCGAACAATAGGCATTGCCATCTTGTTTTTCGCTTCTGTGCATAACAATTTTTACTGTATACTATGCATGCACGCACAGCGTGCACCAAACGTGCGTGTGAAGCACCCATGTGCGTGCAGCGCGCCCACGAGCAAACCGGCAGTAGTACCTGCCGGAACCAGTTCCACCACAAATCCGCGAAGCCCTTATCCGCGGAGACATAAGCGCGAAGACTAATTCGTGCCGTTCTAAGCACTAAGGAAAAACGCGACCCTACCACGATGACATAATCGCGGAGGGCAAATTCGTGCATTCCCAAGCACTCAGTACCCTAAACCTAACCCTAACCCTAACCCTAACTCTAAACTTAACGCTAAACCTAACGCTAAACCTAACGCTAAACCTAACGCTAAACCTAACCCTAAACCTAAACCTAACCCTAAACCTAACCCTAAACCTAACCCTAAACCTAACCCTAAAACAAACCCCTAAACCTAATCCTAACCCTTACCTTAATTGAAGTCGGGTTTCTGCCGCGGCGCCGTTTTAAAGCACTCTTCTGTTGCCGTGCTGTTGTTGCGGCGGTGATGACGCGCGGTGATGACGTCGCGGCTTTAGCACCGCGATTTTATCACCGCAATTTTGACGAGCGCGGTTTTGTCGTGCCACGGCCGGAACCCACCCCAAGGAGATGATAGAGATAATAGGGAGACCGGCATCCCTATAACAGCATAGATTGACGGGAATATTTCTTGGCCTGGAAAAGTTTCGAGTTTCGAGTTTAATTTTATTTATAGGCCGCCCAATCCCAGAGGACTCCGGGCAGCTTACAACGAGGGGAAAAAGAAAAGCAATAAAGAAAATAAGAATAAAAAATAGACAAGTTAAAAACAACACAGATACATTCGTTTTCGGTTCGGGGCTGGAACTCAACAATGAGGTCAACAGCCCCAGGCCTGCCGGAATAGCCAGGTCTTGACAGCTTTTCTGAAGGCCATGAGAGTGGGTAAGGTCCGGATCTCCGGGGGTAGCTGGTTCCAAAGGGTCGGAGCAGCCACAGAGAAGGCTCTCCTCCGGGGAGCCACCAGCCGACATTGTCTGGCTGACGGCATCTGAAGGAGGCTCACCCTGTGGGATCTTACCGGCCATTGGGAGGAGTGTGGCAGTAGGCGGTCTCGCAGGTACGCTGGCCCTAAGCCAAAAAGGAATGAGATGGGCCCATCCTCCGAATGTAAGAATAACCTTGGGAGCTGAAGCCAGGGCAAGATTAGATAACAGACATTTCAGCCCACAGCAGGAACAGGAACATGGAAAGCACCTCAGAAGGGACTCTCCTTAGTTCTTTGGAAAGTAAAGGCTATAGATAGATAGAAATGTGCTTTCAGGCTTACAAGACATTATTTTTATTTGCTTTATTTCTATTATCAAATTTAGACACTACCCATCTCACTCGCAGATGAACTCTGAGCAACGTGCAATTAAAAACATACATAAAAACTATGCAAATATTTTATTTCAATAAAAAGGTTAAAACAGTATCGGAATAATTAAAGTTAAAAAAAAGTGGGGAGGGCCTTCAAGTCGATAACATCCCCAACGTTGTTGGCTAAGCCCTAGCAAGTTAGCAAAAGGCAGATCCTCAACTCTCCATCCCCTTCCCAAGTTGCTTTTTTCAAGAGGCAACTGGATTTTCTGTTATTTTTTTTTTATTTTTTTGGAAGATGTTTTGCTTCTCATCCAAGAAGCTTCTTCAGCTCTCCAGGTGCCTCTTGGGGGAAAAAAAACCCCATACCTTTGGGACAACCATTACCTGGATTTCTGAGAACCTCCATCTACATTTCCATTCCCTTCCAATAAAGGTTTCCATGTTTTTTTTGGTGCCCACTCTGCAGTGATGAATTGAGGCTTACTGGTGCCCTAAACACTGACAAATCTTGGTGCCACCCCCTCCTTTGTACCTTCTGCACAAATCTTCGTTGTTTTTTTCTCTCTCTCAACTTTGTGACGCCCGCTTTGGGGCTTGACAGAGCCGAGGTGGCCCAGTGGTTAAATGCAGCACTGCAGGCTACTTCAGCTGACTGCAGTTCCACAGTTGGGCTGTTCAAATCTCACCAGCTCAAGGTTGACTCAGCCTTCCATCCTTCCGAGGTGGGTAAAATGAGGACCGGGATTGTTGGGGGCAATATGCTGACTCTGTAAATCAGTTCAGTTTATTATTAAATTTCTATGCCGCCCTTTTCCCCTGAAGGGGACTCAGGGCGGCTCACAACTCGAACCGGGGAGGGGGATACAGACAAAAGATTTAAAAACAACAACATAACAATATATAATTAAAAACTCACAACAGTCATACCATTCGACTCTGTAAACCACTTAGAGATGTCTGAAAGCCCTATGAAGCGGTATATAAGTCTAACTACTATTGCTATTGGTGTCCTAAGCACCTGCTTAGTCTGCTTAATGGTTAATACACCACTGCCTCTCTGGTTTACACTGAAGAGCTGGCATCACCCTGCCTCTGGTCCTCCTTTGGCACTGCTGCTTCTCCTCTCATCCACCTGATCCCTGTATTTTGGGGCTGACTTGAGCGGTGACCCCCAAAGTTTCGCTCCCATCCTCACCCCAATTACTGGGTTCCCTGAGGCTGGCGTGGAGGGGGGGAGGTCGGGGGATGGGCGGACCACCACCTCCCCACCCCAAAAGGAGAGGCGGACATGCGGAGCTCGCCGTTGGATCCCTTCCCTCGGAGGTGTCCGCCTTTTGCCCCACCCCATCCCCGTTAGCTCGGTGGAAGCAGCAGCACGTGCGCGGCGCCGCCCCCTTCGCCTTGCCAGGGGAAGACATGGGGGCTTCTCCTCCATCCTCGGCGAGACCCTGCCAGGACGCATGAGAGAGGAATCCACCCCCCCCCCCCGGTGTCCCCGGCGGCTTGGGGAGGAAGCGAGGCCGGCTCAAGGTTGACTCAGCCTTCCATCCTTCCGAGGTGCCGAGGTGGGTAAAATGATGACCCGGATTGTTGTTGGGGGCAATATGCTGACTCTGTAAACCGCTTAGAGAGGGCTGAAAGCCCTATGAAGCGGTATATAAGTCTAATTGCTATTGCTATTGGTGTCCTAAGCACCTGCTTAGTCTGCTTAATGGTTAATACACCACTGCCTCTGTGGTTTACACTGAAGAGCTGGCATCACCCTGCCTCTGGTCCTCCTTTGGCACTGCTGCTTCTCCTCTCATCCACCTGATCCTCGTATTTTGGGGCTGACTTGAGCGGTGACCCCCAAAGTTTCGCTCCCATCCTCACCCCAATTACTGGGTTCCCTGAGGCTGGCGTGGAGTGGGGGTGTGTCGGGGGACGGACGGAGCAGAGGTGGCGCAGTGATTAGGGTGCAGTACTGCAGGCCACTTAGCTGACTGTTATCTGCAGTTCAGCGGTTCTAATCTCACCGGCTCAAGGTTGACTCAGCCTTCCATCCTTCCGAGGTGGGTGAAATGAGGACCCAGACTGTGGGGGCGATATGCTGACTCTGTAAACCGCTTAGAGAGGGCTGAAAGCCCTATGAAGCGGTATATAAGTCTAACTGCTATTGCTATTGCTACCTCCCCACCCCAAAAGGAGAGGCGGCCATGCGAGCTCGCCGTTGGATCCCTTTCCTCGGAGGTGCCCGCCTTTTGCCCCACCCCATCCCCGTTAGCTCGGTGGAAGGAAGGAGCAGCCCGCGCGCGGCGCCGCCCCCTTCGCCTCGCCAGGGGAAGACATGGGGGCTTCTCCTCCGTCCTCGGCGAGACCCTCCCAGGACGCGTGAGAGAGGAATCTGCGCTCCCCCCGGTCTACCCGGCGGCTTGGGGAGGAAGCGAGCCCGCTGTGCAGCTGTGCCGGGCCGGCTTCGGCCTCTCTCCCTGGGGAAGAGAGCGCGGCGGGCTTGGCAGCAGCCGCGGCTGCCTCCTCCGGGCGGGCAAAGGAGAGAGAAGAATCCGGCCGCCCGGCGCAACGGCGCAGCAGGGTAAGCGAGCCTCCCGGGAGCCGCCCGCCGCCTTTGTGGCTCTTTTCCTGGGAAGGGGTGGCGGCGCCCTTCGCCGAGCGGAGATGCCGCCGGGAAGGGAAGGCAAAAGGAGGAGAGCGGGAGCGGAGGGAGGTGGGTGGAGGAGGGAGACCCGCGGGCGCGTTGCGCGTTGCAGCCGAGGCGGTGGTCTCCGTTGCCCGTCCGCTTTTTCGCCTCGCCTAGCAGAGTAGACCGGGTAGCGTTTGTAGCACTTGGGCTGCCAAGGGCTTACGAGGGTGGCGTTTATGGGAGGTAGGGGATACAGCGGGCTTCTACGGCTGCAGAACTGCTCTCTCTCTCTCTCTCTCTCTCTCTCTCCCCCCCCCCCCGAAGCTTCCTCAATTGCGGAAAATTGGTGCAGCGATTATTCATAGCGACAAGGGCATGGAGAGAGAGCAAGCGGTCGGTTGCCGTTGTGGTTTGTCGTAACATCCCTCCTCCTCCTCCTCATCATCATCATCAGCCCACAACGGGACCGGCTGCTGGGTTTAGTAGTTGTCCCACGGGGGTGTTGTATATCCAACCTCCACCTCCCACTCCCGGGGGGGGGGGAAGTGCAATTGCTACGATTTCTTGTGCTAGCAAAGCAAAGGGGTGCCTGGGACTCGAGCGTGGTTACCGCGGCTCTCCTCGCCTCCAGGACTGCGGCTTTCCTCTTTGCCTGCCCTCAGCAGTTTGGCGTGTATTGATCGCGAGGTGTGTGTGTGTGGGGGCGTTTAAAACACACACACACACACACACACACACACACACAAAGACCATGGGCTGCCTTTGAACGCAATCGGATGCCTGTCAGAGCAAAAGGATGTCGGGGCAATGTGTAAAAGCCACGTTGTGAAGATCCAAGGGCCAATAATTGACTTGGAAGGCCCTGTTGGAAACGGATAACCATAAATTGGATGGATGGATGGATGGATGGATGGATGGATGGATGGATGGATGGATGGATGGATGGATAAGTAGGTAGATGATAGACAGACAGACAGACAGACAGACAGATAGATGATAGATGGATAGAAAGAGATAGAGAGATAGAGATAGATAGATAGATAGATAGATATAGAGAGACTGATAGATAGATAGATAGATAGATAGATAGATAGATAGATAGATAGATAGATGATAGATAGATGATAGATGGATAGAAAGAGATAGAGAGAGAGAGAGAGAGAGACTGATAGATAGATAGATAGATAGATAGATAGATAGATAGATGATAGATGGATAGAAAGAGATAGATAGAGAGAGAGAGAGAGAGAGAGACTGATAGATAGATAGATAGATAGATAGATGATGGATAGAAAGAGAGAGAGAGAGACTGAGAGATAGATAGATAGATAGATAGATAGATAGATAGATAGAGATAGATAGATAGATAGATAGATAGATAGATAGATAGATAGATAGATAGATAGATATGGGGCAGAACACTTCATAATTTAAGTTGAATGTTGAATGTTTGAATGTTTATGTTGAATGTTTATTTTATTTATATGCCGCCCTTTTCCCCCCGAAGGGGACTCAGGGCGGCTCACAACTCAAACCAGGGAAGGGGGGATAGAGACAAAATTAAAAACGACACAAAACAATACATGATTTAAAACACACAACAGTCATACCATTCGAGACGGGAGCAACGGTTCTTTAGCCCCAGGCCTGTCGGAAAAGCCAGGTTTTAAGGGCTTTGCGGAAGGCCTGGAGGGTGGTGAGGGTTCGAATCTCCACGGGGAGTTCGTTCCAGAGGGTCGGAGCAGCCACAGAGAAGGCTCTCCTCCGGGTGGTCGCCAGTCGGCATTGGCCGGTGGATGGAATTCGGAGGAGGCCTAATCTGTGGGATCTAATCGGTCTAGTGGAGGTAATTGGCGGTCTCTCAAGTACCCAGGTCCAATACCATGAAGGGCTTTATAAGTGACGACTAGCGCCTTGAAGCGTATCCGGAGACCAATAGGCAGCCAGTGCAGCTCGCGGAGGATAGGTGTTACGTGGGTGAACCGAGGTGCACCCACGATCGCTCGCGCGGCTGCATTCTGGACAAGCTGGAGTCGCCGAATGCTCTTCAAGGCGCTAGTTGACTTGATGTTTTGGCAGAATTAAAGCCGTATTCTATTTCCATTCAGGTTCAACGTCCTAAAGATGAAACTCTGTCTTAGCAATTATTCTTGCCCTGTTTTTATCATAGGTGATTCAAAGTGATACATAGAAATCACATTCTCAAGAAAGCAGAACAGAACTTCCAGGCAGTTGTTACGTTGTCTTGAATGGTGTCATCCTTCCTTGTAAATCCTCCAGGTGTATTGGAACTCAAACTGCTGGAATGCTTTGAAATACATCTGGATACTTCCTGGTTGGAAAATGCTGGTCTGCGAGGCTGGCCTAGTTTGTCCTCCTAAGATTTTGAACAGACCATGTTTTCCCTTGAAATAATATATTTTAATGAAATAGAAATGTTGTTATATCACATTACACGTAAAGAAAGGTTTGCCATTTCTATACTGGATCCAGTATAATTTATCTCTGAATTTTCTTGTGGTTATAAACTACGTCAGTCATGAATGACTCTGAGTGGTATCCTTCCTAACCTTCCTATATGGCAGTGATGGATAACCTTTCATATAGTCTCTAACATGACTGATATGACTAGGACTGGATTAAATCTGAATCATCTTGAACACTTCAGCAATTCAGGATCATAAGATCACAGTACAGGGCGGGGCATAACCTTTTCCTAGGGGGTCACAGCAAGATCGACAGCAGTTTACAACTTCCGCGACACCTCATTTTAAAGCCCATAAAAAACTGAATTGAATGAGCTATTAAATGTTAAATTTGCTTTAAGAATGGCTGGAAAATTCGATTCGGAAGAACAAAGGATCATTGACAGAATAAAATGCATTGCCTTTCGAGAGGCTCGCGATGCTGGAGCGACGTTTATCAATCGAAAATGGATTGCAAACAAATTGAAACGTCATCCGGATTGGGTTACTGATAATTGGAACAAAACAGCCCAAGAATGTTTCACAAAATTTGGAGAAGGGCGTCCTCTGCAACTGTCCCAAGAAAGCAAAGCCATCATTGCAACTGGCAGTCGCAAACAACGAAAAGGAAACCGAAAAGTGGCCCAAGAAATCCTTCAAATTCGTGGAAAACGAATAACGTCTGGCCGGGAAATTCGCCAGATCTCAATCTGGCAGAGAACATTGGGGCCATAATTAAGGATGAAGTGGAAGCTCTGATGATTCAGGAGCAAGGTCAAAATCGATATTCGGTTGAAACTTTGAGAATGAATTTGGAAACTGTGTTGAAAAATCTGGAAAATCGAACGGAACTGTTTGAAGATTTGTTGTGTTCTTATCCACCTCGTTTGAATGCTGTTCGAAGGGCTAATGGTGGTCATACTGACTATTAAATCGTGTCAATAAACTCAGTTTTTGATGGGCTTTCGAATGGTGTATAAATTATTTGTGTTGTTATTACAAGTGTTGCTGTGACCCCCTAGGAAAAGGTTATGCCCCGCCCTGTACAGAGGATAATGCCAGGCATATGCTTTTAATAAACAAGCAAAGCTTAATTTTAATCATAAAAGCGGTACATTTTAGATATACATATTTTGCATTGGTTATATTAGATGCATAAAGCCAATTTTACCCAGTGCATTGCCTTCGGCCTTTACATTTTAAAATAAACTGGTTGGTTTCTCTCTAAATTTCTTTTCTGGATGGAGATGAAATCCTGGCGACATCAGGGTAAGAGGTTGGCGTATCATTAATTTGGTTCATCACCAAGCAGCCTTATAGCCATTTTTTTACCTATTGTAGCACTTCTACAATGAAAGAGCCGAGGTGGCCCAGTGGTTAGAGTGCAGTACTGCAGCCACTTCAGCTGCAGTTCGGCGGTTCAAATCTCACCGGCTCAAGGTTGACTCAGCCTTCCATCCTTCCGAGGTGGGTAAAATGAAGACCCAGACTGTGGGGAGCGATATGCTGACTCTGTAAACTGCTTAGAGAGGGCTGAAAGCCCTATGAAGCGGTATATAAGTCTAACTGCTATTGCTATTCCAGTGATGAGGACAGCAATGGCTGTGCCAATTGAGGAGTTCAGCAAATTGACAATCCCATCCTCTGGAAGTTGCCAGGCTGGAGAAATACTATAAAGAAAGTCCGATTTCTTTATTTTATATTTATCTCTTAATTTTCTTGGGCTTATAAACTGTGTCAGTCATGAATGACTCTGAGTGGTATCCTCCCCAACTTTCCCAAATCAGTCAAAAAAGATAGAGTACATGTAAAAAAATATCCACATGAAGAGCCTATATGGCAGTGGCGGCTAACCTTTTCGGCACCGAGTGCCGAAACTGGAGTGTGTGTGCGAGCACTGGAGCGCTAGAACCCAGAAAAGAGCAGCTGGCCAGTGCGCATTCGTGGGGCGGCCAGCTGCTCTTGCGGCTTCTGTGACGTGCAGGTGAGCCAGACAGCTGTTCTGGCACACATGCAACCAGCTGCTCCATTCTGGGTTCTGGTGTGTGCATGAACGCTGCACAGCTGATCTTCATATGAAGACCAGCTAGTGAGAGCAGCTGTCCAGCGCACATACATGTGACGAAACCCGAAGGGCAGCTGGCAACAGTGCACATGCCCACAGAGAGGGCTCTGTGTGCCACCTCTGGCACATGTGCCATAGGCTCGCCATCACGGCTATATGGTGTAATGATTAAGGCATCTAGTTAAAAACCTGGAGCGTTCTTGTTCCTCCTCCAGCTGGACAACCTTGGGCCAGTCACTCACTAGGAAGGAGGAAATGGCACATCGCTTACAAGAAAACTGCAGACTAGTCAAGAATCAAAACAGCCAGGAATCACAACCGACTCAAAGATCAAAAAGGAAGAGAAAAACCGCAATCGATCATATTGCTTTGGTTGATTATGTGCCACGAAGTCAATGCAGATTTAGTAACTATACAGCAGTGGTGGGTTTCAAAAATTGTTCGAACCTACTCTGTGGGTGTGGCCTCCTTTGTGGGAGTGGCTTGCCACCTCATGTGACCAGATGGGAGTGGCTTGCCGCCCATGTGACCGGATATGAAGATGCCGACGACACTTATCAGAACCACCTTAAATGACCTCTCACACAGCACTGGCGTGCATAAGAATATGATGTAAACTTGTTTTTTAAAAGGCATCTTTGGTTTGCGTTAAAACAACTTCAACGCACGCAATGTTCTGATTGCACCACAAACGCAGTAGTCATCCTTACCTTTCACAGAGGCACTGAGTTTTACAAATATGAGCATGATAGTGTAGAATAATCATATCCAAGGACCAGTGGTGGGTTTCAAAAAATCTTGGAACATCTTCTGTAGGTGTGGCCTGTTTTCCGGGTCCACTGGTGGAACCTCTTCTAACCGGTTCGGTAGATTTGACGAACCGGTTCTACCGAATAGGTGCGAACTGGTAGGGACCCACCTCTGGATCCGACCCATAGGGTGTTTAGACCTGACCCATGGAGCTGCCCTTGAAACAGCAGAAGCGGCCCACTGAACTCCGTTTTTGTTGGCAGGAGGCCGTCACAGTTGGAGACGGAGCTCAGGAGCTCATTTTTGCTGGCAACGTGCTACGGCCTCCACAGGAACCCTTGACATGAGTAACATTGAGCTGGCCATACCTAACCTGGCCCCCTGAGGGCCAACCGAACCCTGATGTGGCCCTCAATGAAATCGAGTTCGACACTCCTGTCTTAGTGCATCTAATGAAATAGCCAGCATGTAATAAACAGGCTGGGGAAAGTAATATAGCAATAGCAGTTAGACTTATATACCGCTTCATAGGGCTTTCAGCCCTCTCTAAGCGGTTTACAGAGTCAGCATATCGCCCCCAACAACAATCCGGGTCCTCATTTTACCCGCCTCGGAAGGATGGAAGGCTGAGTCAACCTTGAGCCGGTGAGATTTGAACAGCCAAACTGCAACTGCAGTCAGCTGAAGTAGCCTGCAGTGCTGCATTTAACCACTGCGCCACCTTGGCTCTATATGGAACTTATATTTCCATTTGCTAAGTTCAGAGCTGATAGTCATGGGTATTACTAGCAGTTGAAGCCGTTGCTGATAGTTGTAATATTACTAATAGTGTTTCCACACTTGTGACAGTCACACACTATCTTCGTCTGCTCTCTCTGTCATGAAGAGTTGCATCTTCACTTCTCTTTGCCTGGATTGAATCCATTTTCTAATTGAAAGTAGAAATTAATCCCTCCGGGGATTCATACAACTGTACAAAACACTAATTGTTCCTTTGGGGTCTAAAACTCTTATCTTCTACTTTCTGTTTTTCACCGCTTAGAGGAAGTGGAATTGTGCTTCTCAGCCTGCCTGAACAAACAGTTATAAAACCAACCGTGATTGGCTAAATATATGCAGAAATGAATCTCAATGCATGAATAGCTTGCTTCTGTACATCCTGTATATTAGGGCGCTTCCACGTTTTAAATATGGCTCATCATATTCTGCAGTGTCAGAAACTAGTGAAGTCTAATGGTTTCGTAAAAGTAATCGGTAATTGAAAAATAAAATAATAACTTGGGTAGCAGTTACTTCCTGGGAATCACAAAGGTAAGTTAAAAAACAGCATTGAATATTTGGATGAAATTAGTTATTGATCAGGCCGTTCAGTGTTCGGATTCTTGTTCTGCCATGAAATATACTCCTTGATGTTAAATTCGTTATTTATTCACTAATTTAATTCGCAAGATTGCAATCATGAAAACAGAACAGGATAATTTTCGTCTGTCACCCGGTAGTAGAATGCATATGCTTTTTTTCATAGGGAATAAAATCAGATAAGTTATATAGGTTTTTAATGTATTGTGGCATATGTTGGAAATGTTATGTTTAAGCGCTGTGCATTTTAAAATGGGAAAAGTATTATCTACCATGTTTCCCCAAAAATTATTTTTATCCCTGAAATAAGAGCTTGGCCTTATTTTTTGGGAGGTCTTATTATTTTTGCTGTGAGCATAGTCACTTCATGTCTGCTGCTGTGTTGCAATATTTTGGGGGAGGGCTTATTTTTGGGGGAGGGCTTATTTTTGGGGGAGGGCTTATTTTTAGCGCATGCGCTCAAAAGCTTCATTGGGCTTATTATCCGGGGAGGTCTTATTTTCGAGGAAACAAGGTAGAAACCTTTTGTTTTGAGCAGAAGTTATGTTGGTTCAAAACCAGAACTCAAAACCAGCATAACTTCTGTTCAAAACGAAAGCATAATTTTCCTATTTTAAAATGCACAGTGCTTAATCACAGCATTTCCAACACGTGGCATTAAAATCTGCAGTTCTTCCAAGTTTGATGCTGAACCTCAAAGGTAGAACCTGCTATGATGTCATTGGAAGCTATATGAACCCCAACCCTATTAAAAAACGATGGAGTAAATACTGAATTTTTCATGAGAGAGATGCAGGTCAAACCTGGTCAGCTTCCCCCCCACCCCCCAATCTTCAATTATTTGGTTTATGTATGTTTCATATTTGTACTATTTTTGGAGGAAGATGGTACATAGTGACAGCATTGAATAGAATGTTAGCTTTGTGAGGGCAGAATGACACTAATTGTTACTTGTGTGTTTTTTTTAATAATTGATGATTTATACAGATGTCTTATGATTAAGAAAAAGATTATGTCAACCGCGCTGGAACTGTTGGGAGGAAGGATGATAAAAAAAATAAGTAAATCATATTGGTACAGAAGTTGCCTATACAGTACCTTGCCTTATTTTTTTGAAAACTGTGTTCATTGTCAATTTAATGAAATTAAAAGGGCTTGGTTGACAGATTAAATGAAGTATTATACTTAGATTCTGTCGAAAATGATAAAAATCAATCTTCCACTGTAATGCTTCTTCCAAAACGTTATGGATTGTGTTACTGCCCAAGTTGTTGTTGTTGTTAGTTGCAAAGTCGTGTCCCACCCATCGCGACCCCATGGACAACGTTCCTCCAGGCCTTCCTGTCCAGTGCCCAAGTACTATTAGCTAACAACATAGGCATATGTGCCTTGTGGTTAAAGTTTTGAATTCGAATGCAGGTCACCCTCACCAAAATAAGTTCATTGAGTGACTGGGCTGATCATTCCTGACAGTCCAACTTGTCTCACAGGGCTGTTAAGAGGAGATCATGAAGAAAGAGAATGTGACATATGCCATCTTGAATTTCTGGAGAAAAGGATGGGATATAACTCTAAAGACTCCATAAAATAAATCATCTTCAGTGTCTTCACAGAAGTTAGAAAAAAAACCAACCAACAACAACACGCAGGGACACCGTATTAAAACATTATTTCAAATGAAAATACATGACTTAATACTGTACAGTGCAATATGATTTTTATTTTAACTCCTCACACTCATCCCTCTACCCTCCAAAAATCTTGGAAGGTTGTTAAGGCACACAATTAATTGTTCGGCCTGAATCTACCATTAAGAGGCCCTCCTTGAGAGTGATGGGCAGTCTAGAAACATGAAAAATAAATAAATCTGAACTATTCCAGTACTGGCCAGTGATGGGGTTCAACATTTTTTACTACTGGTTCTGTGGGTGTGGCTTGGTGGGCTTGGTGGCTTGGTGGGCGTAGCAGGGGAAAGATATTGTAAAATCTCCAAGAGCCGAGGTGGCGCAGTGGTTAAATGCAGCACTGCAGGCTACTGCTAGATCAGCAGTTCAGCGGTTCAAATCTCACCGGCTCAGGGTTGACTCAGCCTTCCATCCTTCCGAGGTGGGTAAAATGAGGACCCAGATTGTTGGGGGCAATATGCTGACTCTCTGTAAACCGCTTAGAGAGGGCTGAAAGCCCTATGAAGCGGTATATAAATCTACTGCTATTGCTATTGCTATCTCCATTCCCTCCCCACTCCAGGGGAAGGATACTGCAAAATCCCCATTCCCTCCCGATCAGTGGCTCAGTGGTGGGTTCCGGATTCTGTTCCAATTGGTATGGTTGGAACGGCCCAGGCGTCACCTACTATACGTGCATGATGCATGCATCTCACTGGCTTTACTATGAATTGTAGCTATATAGAGTTACAGTTTTCTACTAAAACCTCACAGCCCAAACCTTGGTTTGATAAGAATTACTGCATATTCAAACCAAGACTATGGTAATTTCAGTCTGTAAAAACACCGTTTTATCACAATTCTCCCTCTTGTAAAATTGTTCACTTACTTAAAAAAACGAAACAAAAATAATTTTTAAAAAAATCTTCTGGAAGGGAAAAAATAAATAAATCCGCTAGTGAAATGACAGTGCTCCCGCAAAGCACCTGAAGGCCATATGAGGAATAATGGATGGAAACTGAACAAGGAGAGATTCAACCTGGAAATAAGGAGAAATCTTCTGACTCTGAGAGCATTCACCTAATGGAAGAGAAGTTGCCTTCAGAAGTTGTGGGAGCTCCATCCCTGGAAGCTTTCAAGAAGAGACTGGCCTGCCATCTGTCCGATATGATGCAGGGTCTCCTGCTTGAGCAGGGGGTTGGACTAGATGACCTACAAGGTCCCGTCCCTTCCAACTCTGTTAGTTTGCATCTGACTAGTAACAAATTAAGATGATCTTCTGTTCTGGCATCTTAAACTTGCATTCAGATATACCTAGTTCCAGTGCAAATGACGTAATCAGTTTGGAATCCTGGGTGAGATATTTTGGCAACGTAGTGTTCCTTTATTGGTGATTCTCTTGAGTCTCCTTTATCTGATCCCTATCCCACTTGGTTTGACAATCGGAAATCCCAAAAAACAATTGATTGTGAAGTGGCACAGCTCGACGTAAAGATATGATTTTGCCAATGTCGCTGGAAAAAAAAAATGACTGACTGATTGGCCTCTTTATTGCCTTTACATAACTTTTTATTAGTCTCAAAAGAGTGACGTAATTCTGTCCTCCTTCCTGTGTACTCGAAAGGCAATTACAGGAGGCAAAATCTTGCCCAGTTGTAATATTGTCAATAATTAGTAAGTCTATACTTGATTTTTGTATCATAAATGTTTAGATTAGAATATTTTAGATTAGGAACAGGCAGGTTTTCATTCAGAATGTTCCTCTGTGAATCAGTGTGCAATTTTGCCCAATTTAGCTATAAAAAAACTCCAGCTCTACCAAAGGCACCCTTGATGTTGCCTTTATTGATTTAAGGACAGCCTTCAATCCAATTCCTTATAAGGCACCGTGGAGGAAATTAGCTACAACCTCAAATAACCATTGCTTTCTCAGCTTGATAATTTTGTTATGTGAAAATATTACAATACTAGCTGATAACCCGGCGTTGCCGACATATCTATTTTTTTTTGGGGGGGGGGAGGGAAATGTCTGGACCAAACATAATTTCTAATGTTGGATTTTCCCCCTTACCAGAGAGAGCCTCCTTGTGGAGTACCGTGAAGCTGTTACCATGGCAACTCCACTGCGCAGTACAGTAGAAGCCATTTTAAGGCACAAAGGCTGTATCTTAACAGAACACCACCACACCCTGAGGGGTGTTAACGGTGTCTAACCCCCACAGTGTTTTTTTTTCCCAGAGAGTAAGTCATGTGTGTACCAAGTTTGGTTGAGATTGCTTGAGGCGTTCCAGAGTTATGCTGGAACACATGCACACACACACACACACACACACACACACACACACACGGAGCCATTTATAGATAGATAGATTAGAGGTGTCAGTGTGTTCAGACACAGCAGTTGAGTCAGTATCTGTGTATCATTACAGTGCCCATTGTACCACCTATGACATCTGGCATTCACGAATCTGATTATCAGGAAATTGTTATCTCTCTGATCAAGGAATAACAGTCTTCCTTCTGCCAGACGTAATCTAGATAAGCACTGTAAAGGTCGCCAGGTTTCTGGCTGTAGCTCGCAGAAGCGGGTCAGTATCCATTTTTCATTATGGTTTGTTTAAGGGCTGATTTTTTAAAATTTATATTTGTGCTTTATTGTTATACACTGAATTGATAGGATTCGATTTCATTTGCTTATATTCCTTCGGAATTTCTCCAATGGCTACTGATTTATGCTGTTTGCTGTTTGCACTGAATTCTATACGCTTTCCCATTCTCTTTTGTGGCTAGATGGCATGATTGGAAAGAAGAAAAAAGAATAAGCTGGGTTGCTGACACAACATGGAAGAACCATTCACTGTGAGTTCCTTGGTAAGGGTGAATGCTTTTTAATATGGGGGAAACTGCTGATCAGGCATCACATCTGCCGGCCTTTTGTAGACCAAGCATTCTATTCAAATTCAAATATGTCCTGGGATGCACTGATTCCCCAAATCTAGTAAAGATGTATCTAAGTTAATCCCAGTTTGGGGTTTATAATGTCCTTAAGTGCTATTGCTATGAAAATGTTATTTTTTTTTAATGTAAATGTGTTTTTATTTTCCATTTTCATTTTCGTACAGTCACATATATACTGTGCAGAACCGGGGCCTTATAACTTTAAACAATAAACACAGCCATTCCTCTTGTCAACAAAACCCCCCAAAATAGAAACCCAATGTACCTCTTCGACCCTCCATACACCCTTTCTTTCGCCCCCCTCCAACTTTCCCTCTTTCCTCCATCATTCCCCTCTACCCTACTTCCCCTCCCCCTCTACCACTCCTCTCTCCCGATACACTCCCTCCCTCCCTTCTCACCCTCCCTCCAATCCTCTCTCCCACCCTCTCTCCCCCTCTTTCTTCTATCCCTCTACTCCTCCCTTCGGTGTATTTCTTCTATCTATTAATATATTCAGCTTGTCCTATTTTTACACTGGAATTAAAGAGCAACAGTATACAAGTGCAATCACGTTACTTTAAAATCTAACACATATATCTAATACTATATATCCCCCTCCCCCCCTCCCCCCTAAAACTTTTCAATAACAGTTTCTTAACCTTAGGCTTTTTAGCATGAATCATGGTTTGTTTTTTTTAAATCTCTCTCATGGTCATCTCCATTAGAGAATAATAGAGCATTAATTCACATTGATTTTAAAAATAGAGACCGAAAGGTTCATTGTTAAAATGCATTTGCGTAAGTGTACACAAACGAAAAGGGGAAAAAAAAACCTAAGGAAATACAACACAATGGGACTCACTTTGGTTGCATGTCAGTTGCAATAAGTGTCAAGGTAATTGTGCTTTCAATGAATGTGTGTGCATGCATGCATGCATACAATGCAGTGGAGATGTTTGGTTTAGTGTAATCATTTATTTTGCAGGAGTTTTGGGGAAACAAAATGAAAGCTTCTTAAAAGCGTGGGGTGTATCTAGCCCATAATTTCATTTGCCTATCAGAAATATTGCGTGGCACGACAAAACTGCGCTCGTCAAAATAGCGGTGATAAAACCGCGTCGCTAAAGCCGCGATGTCATCACCGCGCGTCATCACCGCCGCGACAATAGCGCGGCGACAGAAGGGCGCTTTAAAACAGCGCGGCGGCAGAAAGCCGATTTAAATTAAGGTAAGGACTAGGATTAGGTTTAGGGTTAGGTTTAAGGTTAGGTTTAGGGTTAGGTTTAGGGTTAGGTTTAGTGCTTCGGGAGGTGCGGATTTGCCCTCCGCGGTTATGTCATCGCGGTAGGGTCGCATTTTCCTTAGCGCTTCGGACGGCGTGGATTTGCCTCCGCACTTATGTTGGCGCGGATAAGGGCTTTGCGGTTTTGTGGTGGAACCAAATATTGAACATGCATGAATAAAAGTCACCTGTCAAATTAAAAATCACACTGATTTTAAATGTGGAGGCCGAAAGTTTCATGATTAAAATGAACCCTTTTGCATAAGTGTACACAAAAGACAAGGGGAAAAAAATGGGGAAATGCAACACAATGGGACTCACTTTGGTTGCCTGTCAGTTGCAATAAGTGTCAAGGTAATTGTGCTTTTTGATGAGTGTGTGTGCATGCATCCATACAATGCAGTGGAAATGTTTGGTTTAGTGTCATCATTTTGCAGGGGTTTTGTGGAAACATAATGAAAGCTGCTTCTTAAAAGCGTGGGGTGCAGGGGTGGGTTGCTAATCCCGTTCCAACCGGTTCGGTTGGAACGGGGCCGGCGGCGTCCTCGTGCACGCGCTCAGTTCACGCATGCGTCTTAGCGCCTGCGCGATGCTCCAGCTGCTCGCGGAGACTCACGCAGGTGCTGTATGTGCCATCCAGCTGCTCGCGGAGAATCGCGCAGGCGCTGTATGTGCCATGCGCCTGCGTGGAAGCGCAGAAGCCTTCAAAAACCGGTAAGGAGCGCGGGCGGGCGGGCGGGCCCTTCGCCGTTCCCGGAAGTTACTTACTTCCGGGTTCGCCGACCAACCGGTTCGCGGGGACTGCCGCGAACCGGTTGAAACCCACCCCTGGTGGGGTGTATCTAGCCCATAATTTCCTTTGCCTATCAGAAATATTGAACATACATGAATCAAAGTCACCTGTCAAAATAAAATGCAGCGTATGACCTCTGTTTTAACAGAAAAGGTTAGCAGCTATTCCTGACCACACAGATATTTCCTTGAGCCCAGAGGAGCGTGTCCGTGCCTTAAGCAAGCTTGGCTGTAACATCACAATAAATGAAGACATTACACCCCGACGCTACTTCAGATCCGGAGTGGAGATGGAGCGCATGGCTTCTGTCTACCTGGAAGAGGGAAATCTTGAGAATGCCTTCGTCCTCTACAATAAATTTATAACGTAAGGATCAGTTTGAAAATACACACTAGAAATTATACTAATTTTATTAATCTTGGTACAGGACTAGCAGAATATACTGATTAGGACTTTGGATTCAATTTCAGAAAGGTTTTGGGAACATGTGAGGTCATGAGAGAAAGCACTGATTTGCAACTGTCCAGAAGCAATTACGGGGACGTGGTGGCTCAGTGGATAAGACGCTGAGCTTGTCGATCAGAAAGGTTGGCAGTTCGGCGGTTCGAATCCCTAATGCCGCGTAACGGAGTGAGCTCCCGTTTTCTTGTCCCAGCTTCTGCCAACCTAGCAGTTCGAAAGCATGTCAAAAATGCAAGTAGAAAAATAGGGACCACCTTTGGAGGGAAGGTAGCAGCATTCCATGCGCTTTCGGCATTTAGTCATGCCGGCCACATGACCACGGAGACGTCTTCGGACAGTGCTAGCTCTTAGGCTTTGAAATGGAGATGAGCGCCATCCCCTAGAGTTGGGCATGACTAGCACATATGTGCAAAGGGAACCTTTACCTTTTAGAAGCAATCACATGCTGTTAGTCCATGGCTGCCGCCAGTCCTGGAGACTAGGGAAGGCTCTGACGAGGGCTATGCGTCAAAGGTAGAAATGGGGCCAAGGCCGTCTGATAGTTCTCATCTGCTTTCGGAGCTAGACAGCAGTGAGGCAGAGGAACAGCTGGAGCCTGGTTCCCAGTGTGTGCATGCGCAGAGCTGCCACAAGAAAAGAACAGCTAAGAAATCAAGGTCAGTTTGGAAGTAAAGCCACAGGTGGATGGTGAGTGGCCTATCCCATAGCAAACAAAAGAGGAGCAAAAGGTAAATGGTCTTCTGTAGGAAACAATTCGTTTGTTCGTTCATTCATTTAAGGAATGTGAAGATCTGTCCGTGAATCTCAGAGACTCTCTGCCAAGTCTTTTCTTGCACAGCACTTGCCTTTGGAAAATATTTACATAACAGCTTTCCAAGCTAGATAAGGTCTGTGGTCATAAATTCACCTTTGAAAGACTGTTTACCAGGCCTTTGCTGAATGTGAATGAGAGGAATTCACATTAGTTTGGTCAGGACCAGGAATCTGCTTCATGCTTTTTGGGGAAGCCTAGGTCAGAACAGGCAGGAGCTGGGGCAAGAACGGGCACTCACCCCGTTATGCAGCACTTGGGTCTTGAACTACCAACCTTCTGGTCACCATCGCAAGCTTGGCTTATGCCATCACCACCTTGGCTTATGCCTTCAAACGAGCAGTACTTTGAATTGATGAAGCCCTTCACGATTAGTATCATTAGATGCAGGGGTACCACAGGGTGCATCTCACATGGAAATGACTCTCCCATTCATTCAAGGCCTCTTCTGGGGTTCCACCACAAAACCGCGGCCGACTAAAGCGCGCTCGACGAAACCGGGTACCTGACGTCATCACAGCGCGACGAAAAAAGCACGCTGTGAGCGCTAAAGTTAAAATTAACCCCTAAACCTAACCCCCCGAAACCTAACCCTAAACCTAACCCTTAACCTAACCCTAAACCTAACCCTAAACCTAACCCTTAACCTAACGCTAAACCTAACGCTAACCCTTAACCTAACCCTAAACCTAACCCTAACCCTTAACCTAACCCTAATCCTAACCCTAACCCTTAACCTAACCCTAATCCTAACCCTAACCCTAACCCTAACCCTAACCCTAACCCTAACCCTAACCCTAACCCTAACCCTTACCTTAACGTGAATCGGCTTTCAAAGCGCTTTTTAAAGCGCCCTTTTTTCTCCGCGGTCGCTGTTGTCGCACTGCTGATGACGTCAGCGACGCGCTTTAATCGGGCGCGCTTTAGTGGACCGCGGTTTTGTCGTGCCACACTCTTCTGGTACTTACTGTCTGGCCGAGGTGGAAGAGGCTTCTGCCCATTCATCATTTCTAACTGTTCAGATGGCCAAGTGAAGCTTTGGTGTGACCATTTTGTGTTTAGAAGGAGGTGGGGGGTGAGTAGAGATCCCTTTCCCGAACAGTTTCAGAGGGCCACACGCTAATGGACTTTCAGAATAGCTAAATATCCCTTCAAAACTCTGAATATTGTATTGCAGTCTTTGAGCCTGAAGGACCCAACAATAGAATACCGTGTTTCCCAAAAATAAGACAGGGTCTTATTTTCTTTTGACCCCTGAAATAAGCACTTGGCCTAATTTTCGGGGAGGTCTTATTATGTTTGAGGTGCAGGAAGCAGTGAGCATGGTACTGTGTTGCAATATTTTCAGGGAGGGCTTATTTTAGCGCATGCACTCAAATGTCCGATTGGGTTTATTATCCGGGGAGGGCTTATTTTCGGGAAAACGGCGGTAGCAGCACTGCTAATGTAAACTTCAAAGATACGGAAAGCTCCTGTGAATGAAAGAAGAAGAAAAAACATTCCTTCTAACCTCATTTATCTATTTTGCAGTGGTCTCAGTGGAAAAGCGTTAGCATTAGTTCATCGGGCTTGCAAAGGGGTAAATGTGTGTGTCTGTGTGTGTCTGTGTGTGTTTTCCAGTTTGTTTGTAGAGAAGCTGCCGTGTCACCGAGACTACCAGCAATGTGCGGTTCCGGAGAAACAGGATATTATGAAGGTAGAGTGTCTTTTTTTCAAAAGAAACGGCCGTCTAGGGGATTTCTCTCTTTTTCCAAGAATGACCCATGAAAGAAAATCCCTGACAGTGGCCTGAGAATGTTGAATGCTCTTATTGACCTGTTAAGGCTCAAATTTACAAATTGTAATCAGTATTTGATTTTTTTTTGATGCTAGGTTCAAGCTTGAGGGTTTTTTTTAAAAATCCTGAAAATTAGTTAACAATCTATAATCTGAGGAATGTTTTGTCTATTACCCAAAGGTGGAATGAGTCCTTGATTTACGACCACAACTGACCCCAAAATCTCTGTTGCTAAGCGAGACTTGTTAAGCAGTGGGGGGTTTCTACCAGTTTTACTACTGGTTTGCTCCTGCGCGCATGCGATGCTTCTGCGCATGTGCGGAAATGTCAGGGTGGGTGGGTGGGGGAAGCCTCCCGCCATCACCACCACTACCAGTTTGGCCAAACCGGGAGCTACCCACCTCTGTTGTTAAGTGAATTTCACTCCATTTTACGACCTTACCTGGCACAGCTGTTAAGTAAATCACTGCAGTTAAGTTAGGGACACATTTGCTTGTCAGGTGATCACAAAAGATGTTCACACCACCCCAGGACATTGCAACTGTCATAGAGCCGAGGTGGCGCAGTGGTTAAATGCAGCACTGCAGGCTACTTCAGCTGACTGCAGTTCTGCAGTTCGGCTGT
The DNA here is from genome assembly GCF_009769535.1 of Thamnophis elegans. Taxonomy (NCBI): domain Eukaryota; kingdom Metazoa; phylum Chordata; class Lepidosauria; order Squamata; family Natricidae; genus Thamnophis; species Thamnophis elegans. The sequence goes on along the minus strand of NC_045555.1, from coordinate 43,950,326 downwards.
TCAAATCTCACCAGCTCAGGGTTGACTCAGCCTTCCATCCTTCCGAGGTGGGTAAAATGAGGACCCGGATTGTTGTTGGGGCGATATGCTGACTCTGTAAACCGCTGAGAGAGGGCTGAAAGCCCTATGAAGCGGTATATAAGTCTAACTGCTATTGCTATTGCTACTTATGAATCAGTTCCCAAATGTCTGCTTTTTGATCATGTGGCCATGGGAATTCTTTAACGGTCGTAAGTGTGAAAAAGGGTCATAAGTCACTTTTTTCAGTGCCATTGTAACTTCAAACATCCGCTAAACGAATGGTTGTAAGTTAAGGAGTACCTGTAGTTGCATAATCTTTGTGTTGATAGAAAGAATTAACTTGCCATTTAATGTCAACTTTATTGATAAATATTCTGCAGCTGGAGCTGTTTTCCACAAGTGCTTTATGGCTGGCTTTCATGGCTAAGATGGGACTAGAACTCACAGTCTCCAATTTCTAGCCTTCATGTAATTTAATTCTATACTAGTAAATCATTTGTTCTACCTGTAGAGTTAAGCTAATTGGCACATGAAGCATCAGAAGTATTTATGTGTGTGTTTGTATATGTTTGTGTGTATGTATATGTGTCTAAAGTTGCATTTTATTTCTCTTATTTTCTCTCTAACAAAGAAACTGAAGGATGTAGCATTTCCAAGGACTGATGAATTGAAGAAAGAGTTGTTAAAGAAATACAATGAAGAATACCAGGAATACATGCAAGATAAGGTGCCTTTTACTTTTCAGCTATATAGATAAGTATAAACTCGTACATTCTCTGAATAGCAGTGCCAAAGCAAAAATTATACATTTATAATTTGTATAAATTATAAATGTATACAAATTTATATAAATTTGTGGTGAAAGCTACTATAAACTAAATAGCAATTTTAAAACTGTTATCTTTCATTTTAGTTTAGACAAAGTGACTGCTTTTGCCTTAAAATGTCCAGGTGATATAAAAGAAAGTTGATGTGGCTTTATAATCGCCCTGATGAAAAGTGTTATGAGGTCTTGGAAGCAACAACATTTTCCATTGAGTGATGTTATATCAGGCCAAGCTCAGAGACAAAAAAACAGTGAAATCCAGTTGAGTCCAATTCTTTATAAGCTTACACCAAAGAGACAGAATCTTGCCAGACTAAAGCCATATCTTCTAACCAGTGGTGGGTTTCAAAAAAATTTCGAACCTACTCTGTGGGTGTGCCCTCCTTTGTGGGTGTGGCTTGCTGGCCATGTGACCTGGTGGGATTGGCTTGCCGGCCATGTGTTTTCTCTCCCTCCCTCTCTCTCTCCTTCCCTTTGTCTCTCTCTGTCCCTTTTTCCTTTTTTTCTTTCATCTCTCTCTCACTTTTTCTTTCTTTTTTTCTTTCTTTATTTCTTTCTTTCTTCCTTTCTTTCTCTTTCTCTTTCTCTCTCTGTGTGAGTCTGCCTGTGTGTGTGTGTGTGTGTGTGTGTGTGTCAGTGGTGGGTTTCCAAAATTTTTGGAACCTCTTCTGTAGGTGTGGCCTGCTTTCTGGTGGAACCTCATCTAACCGGTTCGGTAGATTTGACGAACCGGTTCTACCGAACTGGTGCGAACTAGTAGGAACCCACCTCTGCTTCTAACCTAATAGACGTATCTTAAGATTCTAGGGTGGCTATCCTGAATCTCTCTTCCTACCGCCCACACACATCTTGAAACTGAATAGTCTCTTAATTAGGTTTCTCCACTGAATGTACTGCCTCCTGAAAATCCCCCCTCCTTCTCATCCCACCACATGCTGGTCCTTTTTGTGTAATGTGTGTGGGAATGACTTTGGCAGATAGGATGAATTGCCACAGACAAGACAACAGTGAGATGATAAGCACCTGAGTTTGCAGAAGGATTGTAAGTGTGGCAGTTACATCAGAAGGAAACCCTCTCTAGTTTCTTGGATAGTAGAAACAAGGGGATGGGGAAAGATGTAATTTCAGACTTGCAAGATTCTGTTAATATCGTGGCACAACAAAACCGCGCTCGACTAAAGCGCGCCCGATTAAACCGCGTCACTGACGTCATCAACAGGGCGACAACAGCGAGCGCGGAGAAAGAAGGGCGCTTTAAATAGCACTTTGAAAGCAAGCCGATTCAACTTAAGGTAAGGGTTAGGTTTAGGGTTAGCTTTAGGGTTAGGTTAAGGGTTAGGATTAGGTTTAGCGTTAGGTTAAGGGTTAGGTTTAGGGTTAGGTTAAGGGTTAGGTTTAGGATTAGGTGTTAATCTTAGGTTTAGCGTTTATAGTGTGCTTTTTTCTCCGCGCTGTTGTCGTGCTGTGATGACATCAGCTACGCGGTTTCATCGAGCGCCCTTTAGTCAAACGCGGTTTTGTGGTGGAACCTGTCAATATAACCTTACAATCAAGGTGGAACTAGTATTCCTGAGTGTGCTTCTTGTCCGGACTAACTCGCAAGGCTAACTCGCAAGAACATTTTTCTTCTTTCACATGGGGGTATCAGAGAAGGAAGGGGCAAGGATGGTAATGGTAAGTACAACTATTTGATCCAAGCCCTTCCTCTTCAGATGTGTACACAATATCATATATGTGCCTAAAGGCCTGTAATTCTGCAGGTACAGTCATTATCTTGGTTTCGTATCATTACTGATCTATGGACACTCAATTGAGCTGATAATGAATGTCACAATGCCAGCATCAAAGAACCAGTTTTGTCTAGTGCTGTGATGGTGAACCTATGGCACGAGTTCCAGAACTGGCATGCAGAGCCATCTCTCCGGGCAAGTGAGTCATTGCCTATTGCTCTTCCAGGTTCTGGCATGCTGGCTACTAGTCTTCATGCACATGGGAGCACCGGAAACCAGAAGAGCAGCTGCTTGGTGCGCATGTGCGCGCATGAAAGCCAGCTGGGTGACTTTGGACCAGTCATTTTTTCTCTCTCTCTGAGCCCAACTCACCTCACAGGTTGTTGTTGTGGGGAAAATAGGAAGAGGAACAAGTGTTGGCTATGTTCACTGCCTTGAGTTATTTGTAAACAATAATAAAGGCAGAACACACACACACACGTTTGTGTGTGTTCCAGCATAACTCTGGAACGCCTAGAGCATTTTCAACCAAACTTGGAACACAGATGACTTACCCTCTGGGAAAAAAATACTGTGGGGGTAAGACAATCCTAACGCCCCTTGATGTCTGTGTTCTGTTAAGATACAGCCTGTTGTGCCTTAAAATGGCTTCTACTGTACAGTGCAGTGGAGTTGCCATGATAACAGCTTTACAGTACTCCACAAGGGGGCTTCCTCTGTTAAGGGGAAAAATCCAACATTAGAAATTATATTTGGTCCGGACATTTTCCCCCTATAAAAAGTACCTGAGCAATGCCGTGTTATCAACTAAATAAGAGATAAGAGTACATACAATCCATTGTCGTCTACTCATCGCAAAGAATGCCTTGTTCCAGTGTCAGCAATTGTTGAAAATGCACTGATTTCTTTTGCCAATCTTTGCTGCTCTATTCCAGACAGAAGAACCAGATATACAATTTTCTTAAATGCCTTTTTGTGTCCTTAGGTGTTTTTATCACTGTTTGAAAATTACAACTGTTCTCCTTTAGAGAAGCTACTTAAAACCTATGAAAATAATTAGGTTTTAAGTTGGGGCCTAATGGCCCCCATTATTTATTTACAATTTAAAATGTTGTGCTACCCTTTGGAACTAAGTTTTTCTACTGCAATTTACAATCCATTAAGTTAAAATTAGTATTGCAATAATCATTAAGACAGACAGTAACATAAACAAAAGCAGCAATCAGAGCAGTTAAAAGTTTCTGTGCACCATAAATATGAATAATTAAGATATTGATATAAATGAAAAGGCCCGAGAAAATTTTTTAAAAAATTCCTTGGTGCTGAAAACAAAGACAGTCAATGCCAAGAATATTTCTTTGCTGAAATATTGCAGAGATGGAGAGTTGTTGTTGATATTCACTAGAAGCAATTATGTGTGTTTTTGTAGCCTAACATTATATTGTTGGTGAGATTGTATTTGCTTTTGTATATGGAGTCTTCTTCCAATACTAAAACATTACAAGATAAAATGTGTAATGAGTATGAAATGTGCACCAAGAAACAGCTTCTTCTGGATGCATGTGCAAATAGCAAAATATATTTTCTTCTGGCACTTTCTCTATGAATAACTTTCTAAAATGCAATGTAACTCTCCAGATTTATTTCACATGAGCCTAATGATTTAGTTAAGGTTGCAGTCCTTTCCTGTCTATTATACTGTATATTTGTGATATAAGTTTTTGTTTCCCAAATTCAAACTAAACATGCTGGCAAAGTTTTGAGTAAATATGACCTAATGAAATTTGCAAAATGGGGCAGACGGTGGCAAATAATTATTCAGACATTAGAGAGGTATTGAATTCTAGCAGTCTAATATTGGGACTTCAATAATCAGAATAAATTAAGCTGGAGAAAATCTCCGGTCCGAAGAATTAATCATCTTCCAGATCCAGATCCTTCGCTTTTAAAATCTATTTTAAGTATAGAAACTTGACCCTTTGGTCTTCCAGATGTTCCTGATTTGCAGCTGTTAGCAGTCCTCATTTTAGCCATGCCGGGCTAGAGCTGGCTGCTGGAGTTATCAACATCTGGAGAATGATGTTGCAGCACCACTCTTCAGATGTTAGTAACATCTGGAGAAGTTCTTGGTAAATGCAACGGATATTAAAATATTCAGATCTGTTATGCTTCATGTTGTTTAAATGCATTGTACCCTTCTCATTTGGATTAACCGTGTTTAGCCAATGACGTGTTCTTTTAATGTATTCTATTTTCCAGAACAAAGGCAAAGCTGAATTACTGAAGAAACTAGAGCAAGAGAAATTAATTGAGGCAGAAAAGAAACGGATTGCACAGATCCGTCAACAGCAACTGGCAACAGAACAGTTTCAATTCTTTGAAGATCAGTTAAAAAAGCAAGAAATCGCTCGGGGTCAGAAAACTAAGAATAATTCAGTTACATCAGAGCCAGCTGATGCGAACACATTGTCGCCTGCTCCACACCTGAACAATACTTTCCCCAAAATAATAGCCAACAAGTGTGATGCTTCTGCTAGTCACTCTCCTCCAATCAGTCGGGCCTTAAAGCCAGCTGCTACCTTAAGTGCCGTTCAGAGTAAGAAAGTAAAATTTTTGTTGTCGTTTACCTTTCTAAGTTATTGGCTGGATAGGTTTTATCGATAATTCTATAGCGATAGCAATGGCACTTAGCGATAGCAAAGCACTTAGACTTATATATCGCTTGACAGTGCTTTACAGCCCCTCTAAGGAGTTTACAAAGCCAGCATATTGCCTCCAACAATCCTTATTTTACTGACCTTGGAAGGATGGAATTACACAATGGTACTGGGTCTCATAACTGGAGGGGACGAATCAGCATACAGGGAAGAAGTCCAGAAGGTATCCGCATGGTGCTCGAAAAACAACTTACAATAGCAATAGCAGTTAGACTTATATACCGCTTCATAGGGCTTTCAGCCCTCTCTAAGCGGTTTACAGAGTCAGCATATTGCCCCCAACAACAATCCGGGTCCTCATTTTACCCACCTCGGAAGGATGGAAGGCTGAGTCAACCCTGAGCCGGTGAGATTTGAACAGCCGAACTGCAGAACTGCAGTCAGCTGAAGTAGCCTGCAGTGCTGCATTTAACCACTGCGCCACCTCGGCTCTTACATCTAAATACTAGTAAGACAAAAGAGATGGTGCTAGATTTCCGGAAGCACAAAGAGGAACCTGCCCCACTGTATATCGAGGGGGGCTGTGTGGAGAGGATTTCCTCTTTTAAATTCTTGGGAGTGCTTATTAGTCAAGATCTCACTTGGAGAAACAACACGTCCGTGGTGATTGGCAAGGCCCAACAGAGACTTCATTTCCTTAGAGTCCTGCGGAAAAAAACAGGTAGAACAATGGCTGATGATCTCTTTTTATCAGTCCACGATAGAAAGTGTCCTCACCAAGGGTGGGTTTCAACCGGTTCGTGGCAGTCCCCGCGAACCGGTTGGTCGGCGAACCCGGAAGTAAGTAACTTCCGGGAATGGCGAAGGGCCCAGCCGCCCGCCCGCGCTCCTTACCCGGTTTTGACGAGTTCTGCGCTTCCATGCTGCGCAGGACACATACAGCGCCTGCACGATCCTCCAGGAGCAGCTGGAGCATCGCACAGACGCTAGTACACATGCGTGCACTGCGCACGTGCACGAGGATGCCGCCGGCCCCGTTCCAACCGAACCGGTTGGAACGGGGCGAGAAACCCACCCCTGGTCCTCACGTACTGCATTACAGTATGGTACGCTGGTTTAACAGCTGCAGAAGGCACTACCGAGAGTGATCAATTCGGCACAAGAAACCATTGCCAAATTGCAGGCAGCCGGCAGTCAGCAGAAGTAGACTGCAGTACTGCATTCTAACCACGGAGCCATCACAGCTCTTAGACTTATATACTGCTTTGTAGTCTTCACTAAGCAGTTTACAGAGTCAGCATATTGCCCCCAACAGTCTGGGACCTCGTTTTACCGATCTCAGAAAGCACCAACCTCCCAACTGGTTAGGATCGAACTCTTGGCAATGGGCAGAGTTAGCTTGCAATACTGCATTCAAACCACTGTGCCACCACGGCTCTTATCATTTCTTAGTATAAAGAATAAATAAAGGTTCCACCACAAAACCACGTTCGACTAAAGCGCGCTCGACGAAACCGCGTACCTGACGTCATCACAGCGCGACGAAAAAAGCACGCTGTGAGCGCTAAAGCTAAAATTAACCCCTAAACCTAAACCTAACCCCCCGAAACCTAACCCTAAACCTAACCCTAAACCTAACCCTTAACCTAACCCTAAACCTAACCCTAACCTAACCCTTAACCTAACGCTAAACCTAACGCTAACCCTTAACCTAACGCTAACCCTTAACCTAACCCTAACCCTAACCCTTACCTTAACGTGAATCGGCTTGCTTTCAAAGCGCTTTTTAAAGCGCCCTTTTTTCTCCGCGGTCGCTGTTGTTGCACTGCTGATGACGTCCGCGACGCGCTTTAATCGGGCGCGCTTTAGTGGATCGCGGTTTTGTCGTGCCACGTAAAGAAACAATAAAGAAACAAAAGGGGAATCAGGCCCAAAAAGTCTGTTTTGATCAGGATAAGTCAGATCTATAGTCTTTAGATCAGCTGTAGCGCTGAACACTTAAAACACCGACTCTAAAACAGCACACTGCCTGCTGAGTGCTTTTCAGATTATGTGGTATGAGAACACATACTGTGGACTGTTGTCTAAGTGTCACTCTCTCACTTCTCTTTGTTAGACGATGCTACCGAAGGACTGCGAAGTGTGGTTCTACCCAGTGATCTTTGTCACAAGTTTTTGCTGCTGGCAGACCCAAACACCGCAAGAGGAATAGAGACGTGTGGCATTCTCTGTGGAAAACTGGTACAATAAAACCTTCACATTTGTATGGCAAAGGCACTTCGAATGGTACTTTGACTGGAACGAGTTTTTTGTTATGACAACATAATGAAAGTATATCTGAAACATCAGTGTACTGATGTGATAAGCGAGGGTTTTTTTCCCCCCCCTCTGTGAGGGTCTTTTCAATAAATCTTTTATGTGCTGCTTGCTACTTTCGTGGCAATATTCTTGATCTTAAACCTGCAACTATTAAGCTATTTTCCTGCTTCCTTTTTGTGATTCTGCATTGCATTTTTCTTAGTTTTTGTGAAATTTTATTAGAAGCAAAGTGATGTTAAATACAATGATGGGTATGTTGCGCCAGATTCTTTGGAGGGAAGGAAGAAAGCATTTTAGCAAATATAGGGTAACTTGGATTTTTTTTCTTTTTTCTCTCTTTCTTTTGCTGTTGAATAATGCTTGTTTAGCTGTCTCTAAACCATGACTCTCATATGAAATGTTGACTGCAGGCCCTAAGGACATATATGTATCTGTATTAAAATAATTCTAATCAAACTAAAACTGAAAAAAGTTTTAAAATCCAGTCTGTAGCAGCTTTATCCTGTATACTTTAATATGGAGTGGAGTTATCTGAGTTTAATAAGATTTCTCAAGTAAAACACTTAATTTTTTTAAAATTTATATTGAAATTTATAAACTAGCCTCAAACAATTTTAAGATAGTCAAGGAAAAAAACAATCAGCCAAATCTGATAAAATTACTAAAAAAAAGCCAGGCCATTGATTCGGACCACACTTTTAGAAACTTCTGGATTCGGGGTGTGTGTGTGTGTGGGGGGGTGATGCAAATAATCAATGTGCTGTAGCCGAGACCTTCCTGGCATTTTTCCCAAGATCAGATCAGCACCAAACCTGCTGTCATTCAGGAAGGCCACCTGATCAGAAATAGCAATAGCAGTTAGACTTATATACCGCTTCATAGGGCTTTCAGCCCTCTCTAAGCGGTTTACAGAGTCAGCATATCGCCCCCAACAACAATCCGGGTCCTCATTTCACCCACCTGGGAAGGATGGAAGACTGAGTCAACCTTGAGCCGGTGAGATTTGAACAGCCGAACTGTAGAACTGCAGTCAGCTGAAGTAGCCTGCAGTGCTGCATTTAACCACTGCGCCACCTTGGCTCAGAAAGGCTGTGAAGATCAGTGATGAGACATGATTTAGGGACCTATCCATAGGAAATGATTGTTGCTATGAAGAATGATTTCCCATGGCATGAGGGAGAATGGGAAGATTTTGTTCTTGTTCTTCACTGTCTGATTTGTGATATGATTTTTGTGTTACTGGGGAAGTGGGGCTGATGATGGTTTTGTGTTACTGGGGAAGTGGGGCTGATGAAGACCCCTTCATGGTATTGGACCTGGGTACTTGAGAGACCGCCTGCTGCCAATTACCTCCTAAAGACCCATTAGATCACACAGATTAGGCCTCCTCCGGGTTCTGTCTACTAGCCAATGTCATCTGGCTACTACCCGGGGGAGGGCCTTCTCTGTGGCGGCTCCGGCCCTTTGGAATGAGCTCCCCGCAGAGATTCGGACCTTCACCTCTCTTCAGGCCTTCCGAAAAGCCGTTAAAACCTGGCTGTGTCGGCAGGCCTGGGGTCGATGAGTTCCCTTCCCCTCTCGAATCGTGTGGCTGTTGGTTGTTTTAAATTCCCTGTACTTTTTGTTGTAGTTCTTGTGTTTCCCTTCCCTTCCTTGGGTTTGTGCGCCGCCCTGAGTCCCGCCGGGAATAGCATATAAATAAAATGAACCTTGAACCTTGATGGGTTTTGGTACTATATAAGCTTTTTGGGTGATTGCAGACTATGTACATTCAGTAAGAAAATATATAATGCAATTTTAATCTGTAGGGATTTATTTAGAAGTTCTATAGAACTAAATCATTTGACTCATCATTTGTGTTTGGGAATTTTAATCAATACCTCAGTGAATCTTTGCCACTTAGCAAAGAGACCAATTATCTGTTATTCTTAGTAATGATTTTGTAAAACTTTCAAGCTGGGGTGAACCAATCCTTCCCAGAAAATGATATAAAAGGAAGAACAGCTCGGAGAACTTCAGCAATTCAATATCTTTTACTTGTTGGTTAAAGAATTATTTGGGTCTCTAATACTTTGGGATGTTTAGCTGCAGTAGTTTAGAAAAAATATCCCATTAGGAATCAATAAAAATGGATAGCTAAGACTTTGAGGTTGTCAATAAGAAACACTGGCAGTTTGGTGGTTCGCATCCCTAGTGCCACATAAAATGGAATGACCTCCCGTTACTTATGTACATTACAAATCAGGGAATCGGTCGTTCGGTGGCTAAGACGCTGAGCTTGTTGATCAGAAAGGCCAGCATTTCAGCAGTTCGAATTCCTAGCGCCGCATAACTCTGTGAGCTCCCATTACTTGTCCCAGCTTCTGCCAACCTAGCAGTTCAAAAGCATGTAAAAAATGCAAGTAGAAAAATAGGAATCACCTTTGGTGGGAAGCTAACAGAGTTCCATGCGCCTTCGGCATTAAGTCATGCCAACCACATGACCATGGAGACATCTTCGGACAAAGCTGTCTCTTCGGCTTTGAAACGGAGATGAGCACCGCCCCCTAGAGTGGGGCATGACTAGCACATATGTGTGAGGGGAATCTTTACCTTTAGGAATCAATCTGTTTATTTTAAAATTAATTTTATTTTCCGTATTTCTTTACTACCATTACGTATCCCTAGAAGACTTACAGATAATGGAAACAATTAAAGATATAAACATAATCATAACCCTCAGTAAATAACTAAAATATAAAATAGTCTACTGCAAACTGGGCAGGAAGGAAAGCTTTATTATTATTTATTATTATTTATTATTATTATTTATTTATTAGACTTATATACCGCTTCATAGGGCTTTCATCCCTCTCTAAGCGGTTTACAGAGTCAGCATATTGCCCCCAACAACAATCCGGGTCCTCATTTTACCCACTTCGGAAGGCTGGAAGGCTGAGTCAACCCTGAGCCGGTGAAATTTGAACAGCCGAACTGCAGAACTGCAGTCAGCTGAAGTAGCCTGCAGTGCTGCATTTAACCACTGCGCCACCTTGGCTCTTCTAGCTGTTAGTCTTCAGACATTAGTTGAAAAAGACATGTTTCAATCAGTTTATATCCAAAGTCGAGGCTAGTTCGATCTTGGAAATAGGGAGAATGTTCCAGAGATTAAGAATGGAATAATATCCAAAATCCATATGGGCACATTTCTAAGAAGCTGTTAGATTGCAGCGTTGAAGACTCATTCTGCCCACAGCCCAGAATTCGATTCTGATGGGCTCAAGGTTGACTCAGCCTTCTATCCTTACGGAGGTCGGTAAAATGATTTCCCAGATTGTGTGTGTGTGTGGGGAGGCAATATGCTGACATTGTAAAATGCCCAGACAGTGCTGTGAAGCACTATGGAGCGGTATATAAAACAAAGTGCTATTACTGTTGGTATTGCTAATTGTAATGCGAATCATTTTGATATCAAAGACTTAATTGCCTTCCCTCAAAATGGATTCATTTGAACCCTCCAGCCTTTTGAGGCATGAAAAAACTTCCACATCTCTAAACCTGCGCGATTGTTCCCGTTCTTTGTCATATATGTTTGTGTTGAGCTGTTCTCTTCATAAATGTGGCTTTTATCTATAGTCAATAATCTTATCCTTACCTGAACAGGAGGAGGCAGCAGTTCTAAATTATTTCTTAGTGCAAGAAGAGAAGTTGAGGCTATTCCTGCTGCTTCAGATTACAGAAGTACTAAACACAGCCTTACTGTGTGGCCAATTTTTTAATGTAAAAAAAAGCTAAATGCTAGCATGGACTAAATACCATATTTTGCATAGCTTTAAATTCAGTTCAAACCATTTTGAATTTGAAATGCCTCATTGTGAAATGGGTTCCACCACAAAACCACGGACGACAAAATCGCGTTCGACGAAAGTGCGTACGTGATGTCATCACAGCGCAACGAAAACATCGCACTGTGATCGATAAATGTAAAAATAAAGCGAAAACCTTACCCTAACCCCCCCATACCTAACCCTAAACCTAACCCTAAACCTAACCCTTAACCTAACCCTAAATCTAACCCTAAACCTAACCCTTAACCTAACGCTAAACCTAACGCTAACCCTTAACCTAACACTAAACGTAACCCTAACGCTCTAAACCTAACCCTAACCCTTAACCTAACCCTAACCCTAACCCTAACCCTAAACCTAACCCTTACCTTTATGTGAATCGGCTTGCTTTAATTTTATTTTTATTTCAATTTTTAATTTTTTTTGTCGCGCTGTGATGACGTCAAATGCGTGCTTTCGTCGAGCGCGCTTTTGTGGACCGCGGTTTTGACGGGTCACGTGTGAAATGTGAAGTTCCCTAATTTGAATGAAACGTAAATAGCTGTTGCAACATTTTTGTAACATTTACAATAAATGTTTTTGTCTCAGGAGCAATAAAAACAAATTAAAATCCAAACCAACAAGGAAGAATCCTGTATATGCCAAAGATTAAAACAATATTTTGATGTGTCTTGAACAAGTGTTTTACACTCAGAAGAGAAATATTAATACTAAAAAAAAACACCCTTCTAAGATATACAAAACACTCCATCCTCTTTTCAGATGCAGATGCGTTGCGTTTGAAATAGGGTATTTTGAATTCAAAAGTATTTCCCCTCAAAACATTTTGTGTATGTCTACTTTGAACTGTTGAGCAGCTTTTATGAGACTCACATATTCTGGGCAAGAAAATGGAATTTAAATAATAAGAATAAGGAAATGATAGTGTTTATTTTTATTTTTTTTAAAAATAGATACATATCATTTAAGAAACTTCAGTAACTTATAGCCATATAAATATATAAGAAAATAAGTTCTATGTAGGCCACGAGGTTTATTCTTGGAATTTTATTGTTGGAATTTTATTGGAATTTTATTATTTATTGTTACATCCTCAAACCCTTAAACTTCAACCTTAAACTGTCTACTGTGGATCTCACCCCATTCCTAAGAGGTCCGTAAAGGGGGTGTGCATAATAGTAATAGCAGTTAGACTTATATACCGCTTCATAGGGCTTTCAGCCCTCTCTAAGCGGTTTACAGAGTCAGCATAATCGCCCCCACAGTCTGGGTCCTCATTTCACCCACCTCGGAAGGGTGGAAGGCTGAGTCAACCTTGAGCCGGTGAGATTAGAACCGCTGAACTGCAGATAGCAGTCAGCTGAAGTGGCCTGCAATACTGCACCCCAACCACTGCGCCACCTCGGCTGGTGCATAAGCGCACCAGCGTGCCTCCCATCCCTGGCTTACCGTCCCAATTTATTTGTACTCATTTCCTTTGTTCATTTGACATTTTTGTAGCAGTACACAGAGGCTCCCTAGTACAGGAACTTCCAGGGCCCCTGTTCTGCCTGTTGTCTTGAAGATTCTTTAATATTGATTGGTGTAAATGAGCATAGCTGCTGTGAAATAAATAGTTCTAAAATTTGGTTGATGCCAATGCTTGTCTTGGATGGTCTCTGGAGTCTTTAATAGCAATAGCACTTAGACTTATATACCACTTCACAGTGCTTTTACAGCCCTCTCTAAGCGCTTTGCAGAGTCGGCCTATTGCTCCCAACAATCTGGGTCCTCATTGGAAGGATGGAAGCCTGAGTCAACCTTGAGCCGGTGGGATTTGAACTGCCGAACTGCAGCTAGCAGTCAGCTGAAGTAGTAGCTGCAGTACTGCACTCCTAACCACTGTGCCACCTCGGCACCTCTAAGCTATTTTCTTGGGCTTGTGTCTTACAGACTCATAATGAATTCACTATTACTCATGTAATTGTACCAAAACAGTCTGCAGGACCAGACTATTGTGACATGGAGAATGTGGAAGAGCTATTCGGCGTTCAAGACCAACATGATCTTCTCACGCTGGGATGGATCCATGTAGGTAGAGATAAGTATGCTTGGCGAGATAGTAGGCATTCCTTGCAGCAGGAGGAAATTCCAATGTAAGATGGCATTTTCTTTAAGCTAATGTTCAGAGCTCCATGCCATCTGGTATTAGATCAGATCAGTTTCCTTTCTCCCAGACTAACATATCTTTACATACATATGTTTGCTTTTTATAGTCATATGTACATTCTAACAGATGACGTAGATTGGATTTGGGGCAAAATCTAACCTTTCTTCATTCAGAAGTGTCTCCCTTGATCTAAGTAGGCCTGAAAAAGTTTTAAATTGAAAAAAAATGTTTCCAAATAAGATCACTCCAGAACAAGGGTGGGTTGCTAATCCCGTTCCAACTGGTTCGGTTGGAACGGGGCCGGCGGCGTCCTCATGCACGCGCGCAGTTCACGCATGCGTCTTAGCGCCTGTGCGATGCTCCAGCTGCTCGCGGAGACTCGCGCAGGCGCTGTATGTGCCATCCAGCTGCTCGTGGAGAATCGCGCAGGCGCTGTATGTGCCATACGCCTGCGTGGAAGCGCAGAAGCCTTCAAACACCGGTAAGGAGCGCGGGCGGGCGGGTGGGCCCTTCGCCGTTCCCGGAAGTTACTTACTTCCGGGTTCGCCGACCAACTGGTCCGCGGGGACCGCCGCGAACCGGTTGAAACCCACCCCTGCTCCAGAAGGAGAGATGATGTCAGTTGTGGAATGAGTGATGGGAGGTCAGGTTAGAAGGGTGCAATGTCCTACATCAAAGATTTTCCACTACACCATTAGAGCAACAATATTTAAATGTAGTGTTTGAATAAAGTTCAAATTTGGTGATTGCTTCTCCTCCCCCCCCCTTTTTCCTTAAATCTCAATCAGTTCTTCTATTAGTTACAACATTAATATTGTATGGCATCGAGTCACTCGGTATGAGTAGGGTGGCTGCATAAATGTGTTTAATAAATAAATGGAAAAAATGTCCTGGGTCAATACTAAAGAGCATTTTCTGTTATGGTATCAACTATTTCGAACATCATCCCCATGGAGATTAGATTGCCTATCAGCCTTTCATAAAGCCTTGAAGACATCTCTATGTCACCACAGATGGTGGCTGGGCTGTATAGCAGAACCTGTGAGGTGGTGATGTAAACATTGACTTGACAGTGTTCTAGTTTTATTTCAGTTGCCTATGTACTATGTTTTTCTATATGTCATTTTTAAACTTTTGATAGCTACCCGGAGTCATGTTTTGACATTGTGAGAGAATAGCAGTGGTGGGTTTCAAAAATTGTTCAAACCTACTCTGTGGGTGTGGCCTCCTTTGTGGGAGTGGCTTGCCACCCATGTGACCAGATATGAAATTATGAATTAGTATTGGTCCAAGTAGCTATTCAGAAACTCTGGCATTGAAGCATGCAAGTCTTAAAGCTGTCAAGTTACAAGATCCTAACCCTTTAGAAAAAAAAAAAACTAGGGGTCTTCAAACCTGACAGCTTTAAGACTTGTGGACTTCAACTCCCAGAATTCCTCCTCCAGTCACGTTGGCTCAGGAACTCTGGCATTGAAGCATGCAAGTCTTAAAGCTGTCAAGTTACAAGACCCTTGCACCCCTAACCCTTTAGCAGTGGTGGGTTTCAAAAAAATTTGGAGCCTCTTCTGTAGGTGTGGCCTGCTTTCCGGGTCCACTGGTGGAACCTCTTCTAATCGGTTCGGTAGATTTGACGAACCGGTTCTACCGAATAGGTGCGAACTGGTAGGAACCCACCTCTGGAGAATAGGATGCCTCAAAATGGCCACCATCTATGACTGCTGCCTCTTTAAGACTCTTCATAGCCAACACAGCAATTGCTGGCTATAAAAGTTGAGCAGAGAGACAGCTGTGTGTGGTGGTGTTTCTGTGTGGGAAAGAGAGAGAGAGAGAAGGAGGTAGGTGTATGTTTGTAAAACAGCCTGAAGCTCATAGAAAGAGTTACTATTCTCCAGCAATAGGACTCACAAGCAGTAATAGTTAGAGGAACAGGAGGAGGAGGAGGTGTAACAGCTACGGGGAAGAGTGGAGTAGAGAACATAGAGTACTAGCCTGTATGAGTTTGGGAGTGGAATATCTAAGGACCTGTGGTGTTGTGTTAGCTCTCTTGACTTTTGAAATCCACTAACTTGGGTATACTTAAAAGAATCTGTGGCAGAGTGGATGAAATAAATAACATGTCTGTATTATTTAGCAAATGATAAGTGAGCGCAACTAATTCTGACTTGCTCCTTTTGTATTCATAAAATAGAACAAAAAGTCACGTGCTATGTAAAATGTTGCCTTTCTCTGCAGTCCCATCCAACCCAGACGGCGTTCTTATCCAGCGTCGATCTTCATACGCATTGTTCTTATCAGCTGATGCTGCCAGAGGCCATTGCAATTGTTTGTTCACCAAAACATAATGAGTGAGTCTGAGCTTCCTTTCCCATCCTCAGATAGCTACATTCAGATAATTAGTTTCCTGTGTTCTATGCTATGCGTTCTTGGTTTATTGTGTTCTATGTCACCTGTAAAATGCTCAAGAAGGCAATTTGAGGGAGAAAGGGGAACACACATATTGTACGAGTTTCAATCTTTACAGATAATGGTACACTTTAGAATCAAATTTAATTCCTGAATATTCTTTGCTATGTTATGCCTTCTGTTATGCCTTCCCATACTTTCTCTCTCTTTCTCTCTCTCTCTCTCTCTCTCTCTCTCTCTCTCTCTCTCCCTCCCTCCCTCCCTCTCCCCCCTCTGTGTGTGTGTGTGTGTGTGTTTTATTAAACCTTTATAGTTTTATTATTGAACCTCAGGTTCTCAAATCACCAACTCACATTTTAGTTTTTTTGGGGAAGAAAATATTAGGGATAGATGCATAGACATAAAGACTTAATGGAAGTCTTCCTTCTCCTCCGTGGGCCAGAGAAAGAAACCTTTGTGAATCCTGCTCTGTACTCCAAACCATGTTATTATAGCCCAGAAAATGTCTCATTAAATGGTAGTGACATTTTTATGCTTGTGGTCTTCTCTATATTTATTTACATCCTTTATGTTAAAAATGCCAGGGATTTATCTTTTTCATGTAACATGCAATATGTTTAGCCTTGGTTAAACCATTAAACTATTTTTGGTTCATTTTTAAGTGGTGTTTTTTTTTTTTTTTCAAAAGTAGGGTTTTATTTGTCATTTTAACATTTTTTGCTGAAGCAATCAAAATACCGCAGACCTCTGGCCCATCATTTCAGAGATCACTTAAATCATTTGTGGAAAAAAATGTGCTATAGGGATGACTGTCTTAATTCAGGGAAAGATTATCTTTGCAAGGAAGCCTCTCAGCATGAGAAGGAAATTTATTCTTAGCATTAGATAGTCCTTGATTGTCATAATATTGTAGTAACAGGTTTATCCACAAGGAGACTCTTCATTAATGTAATTTTCAAGAAGTGCCTTGAAATTGTTGAGTAAATGGCTCCTCTCAGTACTGTATGCTGCGTCTCCATTAGTAGCCAGCTGCAAATTCAATTTGCAGGCAGATGTCACGACGTTCTTGTATTCTTTGTGCAACTGAGATCAGCATTATCTGCTGTAGATGATTGTTGGGTTAGCGCTGCTTTCTTAGATGTAATATTTCTTTTGTTTTCTAGGGTGGGAATCTTCAGACTTACTAATGCTGGCATGTTGGAAGTTTCTGCTTGTAAGAAGAAGAGCTTTCACCCTCATACCAAGGATCCTAAGCTATTTAATGTAAGGGCAGCATATTCATTTTTAACGTTCTGTACATTCGCTGCCCCACTATTCAAACATGCAGGAATGGGAATGTGGCAGGGGTGGGTTCCTACCAGTTCGCACCAGTTCGGTAGAACCGGTTCGTCAAATTTTTGAAACCCACTACACACACACACAGACAGACAGACAGACAGACTCACATAGCGAGAGAAAGGGAAATAAAGAAATAAATAAAAAAAGAAAAAAGAAAAAGTGAGAGAGAGGTGAAAGAAAAAAAGAAAAAAGGGACAGAGAGACAAAAGGAAGGAGAGAGAGAGAGAGAGAGAGAGACAGAGAGAGAAAGAAAACACATGGCCGGCAAGCCACTCCCACCAGGTCACATGGCCGGCAAGCCACTCCCACAAAGGAGGCCACACCCACAGAGTAGGTTCGAAAAAAATTTGAAACCCACCACTGGAATGTGGTATAAGTTAAAATCTTTCTCCAATTTCTCCAATCTAGTTCCTCCAAATGGTGCAATTCATATCACCAGCCAGCTTGGAGAAATCTCAGGTTTATATTTTGGCAGGAAGGTGGAAAAGAATGGCACCAGGACCGAGATTAGCCCAACAATACTTAGATATGTGTTGCTGTTCATTGCCTACATCATTTTGGATAGGAAATATGGAGGCAAATTCAAACATGCCTGCAGTGAAAATATAGAAATTCTGTCCAAACTGCTAAAGGCAAAAATTACCTTGCAGATGCATTGAGAGGCTCAGATGCAGGATATGGAAATTAAATTGGGACATAATAATTTACTATAGCTGCTGTCCCCAAAAGCATCACCTTCCAGATGTATTGCACTGCAGTCTGCAGAATTCAGAGTTTGCTAACAAGATAGTCATGAAAGTGTTTTCTTCACTATTCCTGTCTTGTTCATATTCTAACCTCTGTAAAGACAAAAGCCGAGGTGGTGCAGTGGTTAAATGCAGCACTGCAGGCTACTTCAGCTTACTGCAGTTCTGCAGTTCGGCTGTTCAAATCTCACCGGCTCAAGGTTGACTCATCCTTCCATCCTTCCGAGGTGGGTAAAATGAGGACCCGAATTATTGTTGGGGGCAATATGCTGACTCTGTAAACCACTTAGAGAGGGCTGAAAGCCCTATGAAGCAGTATATAAGTCTAACTGCTATTGCTATTGCTAAAAGATATACCGCTCAGTGTCACTCTATGAGTGAGGTGAATGCTTTCTCAATGAGGATGCTTACAGCAAGGTGGTAGAGGGTTTAGTGAACTGGTGTAACAAAAACAGTCTCATTTTAAATGTAGGAAAAACTAAAGAGATTATTGTCAATTTCAGAAAAGGCAGGTACAGCCACACACACCTCTGCGTCTTAACGATTCATCTGTGGAGGTCGTTAGAAATATCAAGTTTCTGGGTGTGCAGCTAACAAATAGGCTTGCTTGGTCACTCAACAGTGAGATAAACTGGTGAAGCAGTGTGTCCCATGGGAAAGGTTCATCCTCCTTCCCCTGTCCTTACCACTTTCTATAGAAGGACGATCGAGAGCATCCTGTCATATTGCATTATTGTACCAACATGTCTGTCTTATTAAATTGGAACTTTAAGGATAACTCTGCCTTGGACTCTGATGTAATTCTGAATGATATTTGGAACCATTTACTGCTTCGGACAGGAAAGCAGTGCAGAGAGTGGTGAGGATGGCAGAAAAGATCATTGGCAGTTTGCTTCCTTCTATCCGGGACATGGCACATAAACGATGCTTTAGCAGAGTCCGCAGGATTGTCTGGGATGCTACATATCCTCTTCATGACCTGCTTTCCTTGTTACCTTCTGGGAGGGCGCTTCGTGGTATTCAAAGCAGAACCTTTAGATCAGGGGTGTCAAACTGGCTGCCATGCAGGCCATGCCCACCCCGTTATCATTCATATATATATATATATATATATATATATATATATATATATATATATATATATATATATATACATACATACATACATACACACATACATACACACACACACACACACACACACACACACACACACACACACATATATATATATATATATATATATATATATATATATATATATATACCAGAAGCTGATATTAGGCAGATGTGTTAACCACTAAGCCACAGGCTCTCCTCCGTTATCATATTCATATGTATGTATGTATGTATATATGTATATATGTATCCCAGAAGCTGATCATGAAAATTATATAGATGTGTAAATGAAATCACTAGGAATCCAGCTTAACTCAAGGAAATCTTTATCTTCTCCAAAGGAAGGAAGAACAGAACATTGTTGTTTGAAAATGCCTCTTTCAGGGTTGCAATATGGATCAAAGGGGAACCTTCGTCCCCAGACGAATAACCCAGTGAAATAAAATCCACATTTCCCTTCAATTGTTGCAGATTTAAATTATTTAATTTTGCAGCAGCTGCCTCATGACAGATAATCTAAGATTAATCTGGTGTTTTCTTTTGCAGATCTGCAAACATGTCATTGAAAAAGAGATAAAAATAACTGTGCTGGATCTGAGGTGATGCAGAGGGAAGAATGCCTTCGGTAAAACATAAAAGCCAATGGAAAACGAGGTTTTGCCAGGTTTTGCTAGCATTTTCCAAGTTACTGACATTTTCTATTTGTATGTTTTGGATTTAACACTTTGATATTTATTGCCCTTTTCTCATTTTGAAGTTGTTTCATTGTACAGTCAAAATGAAGCTCACAGTGGCATTCAGTCCGGGTATGTTATTTTATTGGAATAATATGACAATAAAGTGAACTCGACACAATGACAGTCTCGACCCCGTTTGCAAATTTTTGTTTATTTTTCCTCCCCTCTGGAGTATATATATATGATTGCTTTCCTGCCCTACAAGGTATTCAGGGGTGCCTAAGTGTGACACGTGAATGTTTACAGCATTCTCGTTATAACACTAGCTATAAAACACAACAAGAAATATGGAAGAAAGAATAGACTAGTCGACAGGATCAAAGCAGATTCTGCTGAGAAACACACAGAAAAACTCCGCGCAAATAATAAAGTGAACTATGAATGTGTGAGCTCACAAACAGAGGAGTTCCCTCTATTCAACTAGCTTCAGTCCCAAACAGCTGCTACTGCATTATTACAGGGTCGGTGTTGCCTTCCTATAAATTCACTGTAGAAGAAAGAACCTTAAAATAGTTCTGATTTTTCTGAATCACAGCAGGTATGGAGGGTTCACCGACAAAACCACGCTCGACTAAACCGCGTCGCTGACGTCATCAAGAGGGCGACAACAGCGCGGAGACAGAAGCACGCTGTAAACCCTAAATCTAAAATTAACCCCTAAACCTAAACCTAACCCCCCTAATCCTAATCCTAAACCTAACCCTAAACCTAATCCTTAACCTAACCCTAACCCTTAACCTAACCCTAACCCTTAACCTAACCCTAACCCTTAACCTAACCCTAAAGCTAACCCTAAAGCTAACCCTAAACCTAACCCTTACCTTAACTTGAATCGGCTTGCTTTCAAAGCGCTATTTAAAGCGCCCTTCTTTCTCCGTGCTGGCTGTTGTCGCCCTGTTGATGATGTCAGCGACGCGGTTTAGTCGGGCGCGGTTTAGTCGAGCGCGGTTTTGACGGGTCACGGGTATGGAGAGGGCATGGAGAACTGAAAACTAGATTATAACCAGAGGATTTAGGGAGGAGTGGCAAACAATTCTACTTTCACATAAATCGCAGTGTGTCCATCTAAGTTTAAAATGTAAATATAGCTACTATCTTTGTGTGTTCTCCAGTGGATGATTAAAATTAGCACAAACTTCCTTTAATCACCAAGGTTCACGTTTTCCACTATCCATAGAACTTTAATGCAAATATTGACTAGTATAATGTTGATCTGCCATGTCTCACGCTTTTTCCAGAGGAGAAGGAATACTATTTACTCCAAGTAGAGTATGAAAAAGTTGAGGTTTATTAATAAAAATCCAAAGCACCCGAAAAGCATGTTTACAATTCTTTCCTCCTCTGCCCCCTAAAAACCTCAAATACATCTTATTGGGAACCCAGCTAATTTTAAGGAAGGTACTTGGGGTAGGCTAATTAGAGTATTTTTCACAGAAGGAGAAGGAGCTCAGAAGCATTTGCGGTGAACAATGGATGGGCCAGCTTCATCGTACTCTGGTTTGCTGATCCACATCTGTTGGAATGTGGAAAGAGAAGCAAGAATAGATCCTCCAATCCAGACCGAATACTTGCGCTCAGGTGGAGCAATAATCTGAAGAAAAAGGATTGAACAGATCCAATTGAACCACTTTAAGCAGAGAATGTAACAAATTATGCAGGGCATCATTTTTCACATTACAAAACTGGTGACAGAGACTTCATATCTGTATGTGGTTACGTATCTAACCCAAGCAAATGTGTTTATTCTTGACGTTGTTGCACATCTGAAGGTGAGATTATGCATATCATTTTGGACAGAAAAATGAGCTAGACTCAGTTACCTTACACCAGTCCTGGCAAACCTATTCAGCACCGAAAAGCCGCACACATGTGCCAGAAACCGCATAGCAGCTGCCTGGTTCCACATGTGTGTGCTAGGAAGATTGTCTTCCAGTTTCTAGCATGCCCAGGCGCAATGGCCGGCTGGTCTTCTCACATGCACGCGTGCCAGAAACCGGAAAACCTGGTGGCCAGGGCGCATGTGCACACCAGTGCATGACGAACAGCGTGACCCGTAAAAACCGTGCTCGACTAAGCTGCGCCCAATTAAACCGCGTCGCTGACGTGATCAACAGGGCGACAACAGCCAGCACGGAGAAAGAAGGGCGCTTTAAATAGCGCTTTGAAAGCAAGCTGATTCAACTTAAGGTAAGGGTTAGGTTTAGGGTTAGGTTTAAGGTTAGGTTTAGGGTTAGGTTAAGGGTTAGGTTTAGGGTTAGGTTAAGGGTTAGGTTAAGGGTTAGGGTTAGGGTTAGGGTTAGGGTTAGGGTTAGGGTTAGGGTTAGGGTTAGGGTTAGGTTAAGGGTTAGGATTAGGATTAGGGTTAGGGTTAGGGTTAGCGTTAGGTTAAGGGTTAGGGTTAGGGTTAGGTTTAAGGTTAGGTTAAGGGTTAGGTTAAGGGTTAGGATTAGGGTTAGGGTTAGGGTTAGGGTTAGGGTTAGGTTAAAGGTTAGGTTTAGGGTTAGGTTTAAGGTTAGGTTAAGGGTTAGGTTTAGGGTTAGGTTTAGGGTTAGTTTAAGGGTTAGGTTTAGGGTTAGGTTTAGGGTTAGGTTTAGGAGGGTTAGGTTTAGGTTTAGGGGTTAATTTTAGGTTTAGGGTTTACAGCGTGCTTCTGTCTCCGCACTGTTGTCACCCTGGGTTAGGTTTAGGGTTAGGTTTAGGGTTAGGTTAAGGGTTAGGGTTAGGGTTAGGGTTAGGGTTAGGGTTAGGTTAAGGGTTAGGGTTAGGGTTAGGGTTAGGTTAAGGGTTAGGATTAGGGTTAGGGTTAGGGTTAGGGTTAGGGTTAGGTTAAGGGTTAGGGTTAGGGTTAGGTTTAAGGTTAGGTTAAGGGTTAGGTTAAGGGTTAGGATTAGGGTTAGGGTTAGGGTTAGGTTAAAGGTTAGGTTTAGGGTTAGGTTTAAGGTTAGGTTAAGGCTTAGGTTTAGGGTTAGGTTTAGGGTTAGTTTAAGGGTTAGGTTAAGGGTTAGGTTTAGGGTTAGTTTAAGGGTTAGGTTTAGGGTTAGGTTTAGGGTTAGTTTAAGGGTTAGGTTTAGGGTTAGGTTTAGGGTTAGGTTTAGGAGGGTTAGGTTTAGGGGTTAATTTTAGGTTTAGGGTTTACAGCGTGCTTCTGTCTCCGCACTGTTGTCACCCTGTTGATGATGTCACCTACGCGGTTTAGTCGGACGCGGTTTAGTTGAGCGCGGTTTTGTGGTGGAACCGATGAACAGATTGCCGAACAGAACCTGGAAGAACAATGAGCGACAGCTCGCATGCCGGAGAGATGGCTCTGCACACCACTTCCGGCATGCATGAGATATGTTCGCCATCACGGTTTTAGACTTACAAACATTATCTACTCTGGTTTCATTTCTATTCTGTTTTTAAAAGCAATGCAACTGAAGATTCTATGTGAAAATAGGAACCTTTCCCCCAAGATTCACTGTGATAAAGAAACATGATAGGTACTTTAAAAAAATGATATTAGTAAGTTAAATCCCATCACTACTGATGCGATGAATCTCCTTATGGGAACTTTCTTTCAGCAGCTACCTCTTCAGTTTAGGAATTTGGATTAGGATTTAGTTTATCCCAATGAAATGATTAAAAACAAAATTACCATTGACGCTTAATTTTTATGTTTAAAGTATTAAGTTAAATCCAAATGTGCTTATTTCAATTTATGATTTTCATTTCATTTCCATTCAGATTCCTTTTGCTGGAATGTTAGCGCTTAGTGTAACTGCATTTTGTTAGCGTTTTCGTTGACTTGTATTTGAGTGCATGTTGCTGCATTTCCTCATATGGCTACTGTGAGATAAAATCCATCTCAAGCTGAAGATCCAATTTTCTAAAGGCAAAATAAAACTATCCAAAGGAAAGGAAACATAATTTCAAATTATGAAATCAAATCAAACCAAAAATACATTTCCAATAACCATTCCCAGTTCAAGGGTAGAACTGAGACAATGATTGGTTTGGGATTTTTCATGCCTTCAACTCGCTGATGATTCCCAAATGTTGCTGAACTACAATTCCCAGTGGTCCTAGCCAGCATGGCTAGTGGTGAGATTGCTCACAGCTGCAGTTCACCATCTGAAACCTAGCAGATTCCTCATCTCTAGGAGTCCTGACATATTATGTAAACATAGCCATCTCTGGCACTGCAAATTATGTAGTGATCAATCTAACAATACCTTTATTTTCATAGTGCTGGGAGCCAGGGCGGTGATCTCCTTTTGCATACGATCTGCGATGCCAGGATACATGGTGGTCCCACCAGATAGGACATTGTTGGCGTAAAGGTCCTTTCTGATGTCTATATCACACTTCATGATGCTGTTGTAGGTAGTTTCATGAATGCCAGCCGATTCCATACCTGATGAGGATTTCCAAAGGAATGCTTGTTAAATATTCTTAAATAACAAACATATTAAACCTTTTGATTTACAGTACCGCCTCAAAATGATTTACAATCAAATGTCGAAAGTATTTATAACCTTTTACAAATAGAGCAAATGGAAACTGAAATAAAATTGCATGAAAACTACAGGTAGGTTTATGCCAGAAATCTGGATGAACAAATTGACTTTTTTAGAGCTGTCAAAGGGCAGTCCAGTCAAATGGCATGGCATGGTGACAGGTGATGGATGGATGGATGGATATGATAGAGATAGATAGATGATAGAGATAGATCAGGGCTGTCAAACCCGTGACCCGCAGGCCGGATGTGTCACACGCTGGCCATGCCCACGCTTGTTTTAGCGAAGTGGAAAAAAGTCATCATACATCACATGATGATGCCATGACGACACAAGTTTGACATCCCTGAGATAGATGATAGAGATAGATGATAGAGATGATAGGTAGGTAGGTAGGTAGGTAGGTAGATGATAGATAGATAGATAGATAGATAGATAGATAGATAGATAGATAGATAGATAGATGATAGATGGATGGATGGATGGATGGATGGATGGATAGATAGATAGATAGATAGATAGATAGATAGATATGATTGAAATGATAGGTAGGTAGGTAGGTAGGTAGATAGATAGATGATAGATAGATAGATAGATAGATAGATAGATAGATAGATAGATAGATGATGGATGGATGGATGGATGGATGGATAGATAGATAGATAGATGATAGATGATAGATAGATAGATAGATAGATAGATAGATAGATAGATAGATAGATAGATAGATAGATAGATATGTTTGAAATGATAGGTAGGTAGGCAGGCAGGCAGGCAGGCAGATAGATAGATAGATAGATTGATTGATTGATAGATAGAAGATAGATAGATAGATAAATAGATAGATAGATAGATAGATAGATAGATGATAGATAGATATGATTGAAATGATAGGTAGGTAGGTAGGTAGGCAGGCAGGCAGGCAGGCAGATAGATAGATTCATTGATTGATTGATTGATTGATAGATGATAGATAGAAGATAGATAGATAGATTGATTGATTGATTGATTGATAGATATGATTGAAATGATAGGTAGGTAGGTAAGTAGGTAGATGGTAGGTAGGTAGGGAGAGAGAGAGAGGGAGAGAGAGAGAGAGAGATTAGAGCCAATATGGTATAGTGGTTAAGACACCAGGCTAAAAACAAAGAGATTGTGAATTCTAGTCCTGCCTTACTCCCCGGAGCCAGCTGGGTGACATTGGGCCAGTTATTTTCTCTATATATACTATAAACCACTTCCCAAAAGCCTAACACTTCAGGGATTAGTTTAGGAAGTCACCAGGAACCAAAACTGACTCGAAGCACGCAAAAATATAGCATTATCTGTATATATTAACATACCAATGAAGGAGGGTTGAAAGAGGGTCTCTGGGCAGCGGAAACGCTCATTCCCTATAGTAATCACCTGACCATCAGGCAACTCATAGCTTTTCTCTAATGATGATGAAGAAGCAGCCGTGGCCATCTCATTTTCAAAATCCAGGGCAACATAACAGAGTTTCTCCTTGATGTCACGGACAATTTCACGCTCAGCTGTGGATGAAATTTGCATGAACTCCCGTTCCATCAGATACAAGGAAAAGTGCAGTCTTGTGCTATTTGCTTCAGCTACACTTTAATATTTATGCTGACTGAAACTAAATAAGCCAATTCAACGTTCAGCGTTTTGATCATAAATGTACTACTACCCTGCCAATATTCTGAATTCGCCAAACATTCTTATTTTTTGTTTTCCTTTAATTTGTCAAAAGTAAACATTCTAGATGGACTTGTCTAACTTCAGAAACTGGTGGTTTGGAAAATAAAACCCAGGGTACTATTTGGTGGCTATTATATTGCCATCAAATGTCAGGCTTGAAAGACCAGGTCCATAGGTGAAGATCCAATTCAATTGATTCAATTCAATTGATTCATTGCTCAACAACCTAGGCATAGAAATCTTCTCAACTAAAGTTTAGCATCTGCCTGGAGTTAGATAAGGGTCAACAGAATTCATGGTTGGTGGTGGTGGTGGTGGTGGGGTTGGATTTGTGGCCACATAAGGATTCTAGGCTGGTTCCTTTTTTAACTCCACCTCTAGATTTTCCATTCCTCCTACACAGTGTTTCAATTTCCATATTTTAATTTCAATGTTTAAAAAGAAAAAAAAATCCTATCAAATTTTAAATATTTGAATTTAAATTTAAGTAGTATTGGGTAGTGGATATATATTATATATATCCCCCACCCAAAAAAACTCAGTCTATCTATCTATCTATCTATCTATCTATCTATCTATCTATCTATCTATCTATCTATCTATCTATCTATCATCTATCTATCTATCTATCTATCTATCTATCTATCTATCTATGTATCTCTATCTCTATCTCTATCTCTATCTCTATCTCTATCTCTATCTCTATCTCTATCTCTATCTCTATCTCTATATCATCTATATCTATATCTATATCTATATCTATATCTATATCTATATCTATATCTATATCTATATCTATATCTATATCTATATCTATATCTATATCTATATCTATACCTATACCTATACCTATACCTATACCTATACCTATACCTATACCTATACCTATATCTATATCTATCTATCCATCTACCCATCTACCCACCTACCCACCTACCCACGTATCTCTCTCTATCTCTATCTCTATCTCTATCTCTATCTCCATCTCCATCTCCATCTCCATCTCCATCTCCATCTCCATCTCCATCTCCATCTCTATCTATACCTACCTACCTACCTACCTACCTACATACATACATACATACATACATACATACATAGTTATAGTTATAGTTATAGTTATAGTTATAGTTATAGTTATAGTTATAGTTATAGTTATAGTTATAGTTATAGTTATAGTTATAGTTATAGTTATAGTTATAGTTATAGTTATAGTTATAGTTATAGTTATAGTTATAGTTATAGTTATAGTTATAGTTATAGTTATATTTTTGCTGATAAATAAATGGAGACTAATATAGATCTATTTCAAGCTATTTAGCTCTCATCAGCTAGCCATACCCTTACTGGGATTCGAACTTGGGCTGTTTTTACATATTAGGCAGTTAGGTGGCACCTCTAAGCCACAAACTCTCCTTCCTTATCAGCTGAGGCAGGGGAGTAATTAAGTGTTGTTGTTTTGTCAAAGCACCATGTGTGCCCAAATATGGGAGGGAGCATACTGCTTCCCTTGAAGCTTGAAATAGATCTATACTGGTGTCCCTTCAGTTATTTATCAGCAAAAATGTAACACAAAATGGTTTGTCATGTAAACAACTGTCTGGAAGGCTCCTGGAGTGGGGCTGAAAGGCGAAAGGGAAGCAGTATGCTCCCTCCCATATTTGGGCACACCAGGTGCTTTGGCAAAAGGAAACACACACACACACACACACACACACACACACACACACACACACAAACACACATTTGCACATTCTACTCTATGCCCTAAAGAAGACTTCCTGATTGCAGGGCTAGTAGCTACATGTATAAGGGCAGCACGAAATGAGAACAACACAACACCGAGATGGCGCAGTGGTTAGGGTGCAGCACTGCAGGCCACTTCAGCTGACTGTTATCTGCAGTTCGGCTGTTCTAATCTCACCGACTCAGGGTTGACTCAGCCTTCCGAGGTGGGTGAAATGAGGACCCAGACTGTGGGGGCGATATGCTGACTCTGTAAACCGCTTAGAGAGGGCTGAAAGCCCTATGAAGCAGTATATAAGTCTAACTGCTATTGCTATTGCTATTGCTACCCCGTGCAATAAAATCCCCCTTCTTCTTCTTTCTTCTTCTCCAGTCCCTTGAAGCACCAAGCTGCTCGATGAAGTTCTCCAAAGCCCTGGAACTGGTATGCAATAATGCAAGGATAATAAGGAATCTATCCTACACTAGGATAGACACTATTCATTGCAACCCTCTATAAATAAGGATTCCTCGTTCAGAGCCTGTAAGATGCAGCAAGGGTTGTCTATAGTAGACAATTCTGATTTTATGTCCCCAGAGGGCCATGGATTAGCAGACAATGATTCAGAGGAAAAGAAACTTAGCCATGCAATTTCTCATCTGGTGTCAAACTATAATTTGAATTGCTCTTGGCAGAAAATAATTTATTGCATCTGGAAAGGTACCAATTTCTGCTCCGCTTTTTTCAAACCGTAAGTAGGGTTTCCTTTTCTTGAGGTTTCTGAGAAACTAGCTGTGGGTTTGTCAGGAAAACATCATAAATTGCAACACATTTTTTCTCTTAAGAGAATTTGGTGCCAACTAGGGATACCTTATGCAATGAACCAGTTCAGCGATCTGCCTGTATTCTGACTGCCAACAACAGAACATTTGAACCCAGCCGCTAGGTCACTTTTTTGAAATATTGATAATATATACTAAATTTTACATCAGGAAAATACATCAAATGGATTCCTTGTGAGAATATTGGAAAATAATGTGTTTTATATACACATATAAAGGTAGGACCATACAAAGGCTCTTTGTCAGTGAAGATCATATGTATAGAATAGAATAACAGAGTTGGAAGGGACCTTGAAGGTCTTCTAGTCCAACCCCCTGCTTAGGCAGGAAACCCTATACCACTTCAGACAAATGGTTATCCAACATCTTCTTAAAAACCTCCAATATTGGGGCATTCACAACTTCTGGAGGCAAGTTGTTCCACTGATCAATTGTTCTAACTATCAGGAAATTTCTCCTCAGTTCTAAGTTGCTTCTCTCCTTCATTAGTTTCCACCCATCGCTTCTTGTCCTGCCCTCAAGTGCTTTGGAGAATAGCTTGACTCCCAAATCTTCTTTGTGGCAACCCCTGAGATATCGGAACACTGCTATCATGTCACCCCTAGTCCTTCTTTTCATTAAACTAAACATGTAATTTCCTTACCAGTAGTAACAAATGAGTAGCCACGTTCTGTCAAGATTTTCATGAGGTAGTCTGTAAGATCACGGCCAGCCAGGTCCAGGCGCATGATAGCATGGGGCAGAGCATAGCCTTCGTAGATTGGCACATTGTGGGTGACACCATCGCCAGAGTCGAGCACGATCCCTTGAGGTAACACAAAACAGGTTTTGATTGCCTTCAAGTCAACTTACTCTCACTCATGTTTCTGAAGGCCCAACGCGGTTTCTCACTCTTACCTGTTGTACGTCCAGAGGCATAGAGAGACAGAACAGCCTGAATAGCAACATACATGGCTGGGACATTGAATGTCTCAAACATAATCTGAAAATAATAGGGAAAAAAATGAATGAATCCTTCTCTTGGCTTATTTTAATTTGAACACCTGTGTGCCATTTTTCTAAACCAGGCATTGGGATTGCACTGTTATAAAATATTTTGTGACTGTATTTAATGGGTAGATCACTGGCAGTAGATGCTTATTATTAGAGGTCTAGAACCTCCCACAATTCTGCAATTCCATGCAATTACTGATATATAGCAATAAAGGCATTCTCAATCTCTGAGGGAGATGGGGTTAGATATAGGGAATACAAATAGATGATAGATAGTTAGATAGATAGATAGATAGATAGATAGATAGATAGATAGATAGATAGATAGATAGATAGATATAGAGGTAGGTAGGTAGGTAGGTAGATGATAGATAGATAGATAGATAGATAGATAGATAGATAGATAGATAGATAGATAGATATAGAGGTAGGTAGGTAGGTAGGTAGGTAGGTAGATGATAGATAGATAGATAGATAGATAGATAGATAGATAGATAGATAGATAGATAGATAGATAGATATAGAGGTAGGTAGGTAGGTAGGTAGATGATAGATAGATAGATAGATAGATAGATAGATAGATAGATAGATATAGAGGTAGGTAGGTAGGTAGGTAGGTAGGTAGGTAGATGATAGATAGATAGATAGATAGATAGATAGATATAGAGGTAGGTAGGTAGGTAGGTAGATGATAGATAGATAGATAGATAGATAGATAGATAGATAGATAGATAGATAGATAGATATAGAGGTAGGTAGGTAGGTAGGTAGATGATAGATAGATAGATAGATAGATAGATAGATAGATAGATAGATAGATAGATAGATAGATAGATAGATAGAAACAGGAAATATAAATAGATGATGGATGGATGGATGGATGGATGGATGGACGGACGGACAGACATGATTTAAAAATTCAACCATGTTTGGCAGTTCATAAATTTTTCCATCTTTTTGTTTGACTATTTTACATTTAAAGGAGTATTAGATTTTTAAAATGTTCTGCTGGAAAATCACAGCACCAATTTTCTTGAAAGCCCCGTGAGTCACATGGAGCTAATTGATTGCCCATTGATGAGACTGGTGGGCATTCTTTGACTTACTGGGTCACAATTGTCCAGACTGATAAAAAAAAATATCAGAAGACTGTAAAAAAAAAATCGGAAGGCTCATTCACAAGCAGCTAGGACACCAGGATGACATCCGAACTGTAAGTGCTGATTAAGACCCAAACACAGCGTCAGAATTTTATCCGAATGTAGTTTGTGAGAAATTTACTTGCCTGAACAAAGATCAAAAATTAGAAATAGAAGAAATGGTCCCTTGTTAAATCTGCTCCATAAATAAGTAATTCAAAACTCAAAGATGATTTCAGAAGGAATACGGGATTTTGTAAAAAAAAAAGGAAGGGAGGAAGGAAGGGAGGAAGGAAGGAAGGAAGGAAGGAAAAGGAAGGAGGGAGGAAGTTAGCATTGAGACATTAATATTGTCTTAATGTGTTGGATCCATTCTTTTCCTCAAAAACTTAAATAGGGATCACCTTCCACAGGTGTATGGGGTACAAGCCAGTGGTGAAATTTTTGTTACTACTGGTTCTGTGGGCACGGGTATGGCAGGGGAAGGATACTGCAAAAACTCCAGTCCCACCTCACTCCTTGGGGAAGGATACTGCAAAATCCCCCTTCCCACCCTACTCTGGGCCCAGCCAGAGATAGCATTTGCCGATTCTCCAAACTACTCAAAATCTCCGCTACCAGTTCTCTAGAACCTGTTAGAACCTGCTGAATTTTCACCCCCTAGTAGAACCGCCACTTTGGCAGGTTAACAAAGCATGATACCTATATTCCACTTACCTGTGTCATTTTTTCTCGATTAGCCTTTGGATTCAAAGGTGCCTCTGTAAGCAAGGTTGGGTGTTCTTCAGGAGCCACGCGGAGCTCGTTGTAGAATGAATGATGCCAAATCTGGAATAAATGCCAAAATGGGTTATGAGAAACATCTCTAACTCAGCCCCACCCCCTTGGACAATTAAGCGGAAATCCAAGAACAACGTAATGCGTCTTGGGTTTCCAGAAAGAGAAAAAGAACCCTTCATCAAAAATTTGTAAACATTAGAAACATCTTTGCCCGTGTAATAAAATTCTAAAAGTTAAGACGTAATATGAAGCCACCTCTGATAGACATCGTTAAATCTTAAGACAGAAAGAGAGGTTAAATCGATCAAAATGGCAATTTAAATACCTTCTCCATATCATCCCAGTTCGTGATGATACCATGTTCGATGGGGTATTTCAGGGTCAGGATTCCTCTCTTGCTTTGAGCTTCATCTCCTACATAGCTGTCTTTCTGTCCCATGCCTACCATCACACCCTAAAAGTTAAGAGGAAAAAGATACATGGCCACATCTGGCTTAGAAGCAAACTGGGGCAGAAAGCAAAGTTATCACCATTTTTCACAGCGTTACTTTTCTCCAGCATGTAGCTCAGTGGTGGGTTTCAAAAAAAAAATTCGAACCTACTCTGTGGGTGTGGCCTCCTTTGTGGGAGTGGCTTGCCGGCCATGTGACCTGGTGGGAGTGGCTTTTCGCTCTCTCTCTCTCTCTCTCTCTCTCCTTCCTTTTGTCTCTCTGTCCTTTTTTCCTTTTTTTATCTCTCACTTTTTCTTTCTTTTTTTTTCTTTCTTTCTTTCTTTCTTTCTTCCTTCCTTCCTTTCTTTCTCTTTCTCTCTCTGTGTGAGTCTGTCTGTCTGTCTATCTCTCTCTCTCTGTTTGTGTGTGTGTGTCTGTCTGTCCGTCTGTCAGTGGTGGGTTTCAAAAATTTTTGGGAAGCTCTTCTGTAGGTGTGGCCTGCTTTCCAGGTCCACTGGTGGAACCTCTTCTAACCGGTTTGGGAGATTTGACGAACCAATTCTACCGAATAGGTGCGAACTGGTAGGAACCCACCTCTGGTGTGTGTGTGTGTGTGTGTCTGTGTGGCAGTGGTGGGTTTCAAAAAAATGTCGAACCTACTCTGTGGGTGTGGCCTCCTTTGTGGAAGTGGCTTGCCGGCCATGTGACCTGGTGGGAGTGGCTTTTCTCTCTCTCTCTCTCCTTCCTTTTGTCTCTCTGTCCCTTTTTCCTTTTTTTAATCTCACTTTTTCTTTCTTTTTTCTTTTTTTATTTATTTCTTCCTTTCTTTCTCTTTCTCTCTCTGTGTGAGTCTGTCTGTCTGTCTGTCTCTGTCTCTCTCTCTCTCTCCACGCCCCTCCATGCATGCGTGCGACAGCCCCCCATGCCGCGTTTTGGGCCTAAGTCTCCCTGGAGCCTCCTGGGACCAAAACTGGGGTGTAGGGGGAGTGTACCTCATCCCCCATGCTCCCCTACCCCTTGCACATGCACATGTGACCCCCCCAACCCAGCGCATGTAATAGCAATAGCAGTTAGATTTATATACCGCTTCATAGGGCTTTCAGCCCTCTCTAAGCGGTTTATAGAGTCAACATATTGCCCCCACAATCCGGGTCCTCATTTCACCCACCTCGGAAGGATGGAAGGCTGAGTCAACCCTGAGCTGGTGAGATTAGAACAGCTGAACTGCAGAACTGCAGTCAGCTGAAGTAGCCTGCAGTGCTGCATTTAACCACTGCGCTACCTCGGCTCTGTAACCCTCTGAACATGTGTGCACATCTCCCACATGTGCAGCAGAGACCTGAAAATCAGCTGGCTGGCGGGAGGCACGCCTGCATGTTCAGTGGAGCTGAGCTGGGGTGACAGCTCGCGTGCCCGCAGAGAGGGTTTCGCGTGCCATCTGTGGCATGTGTGCCATAGGTTTGCCATGACGGATATATGATATATGTTGTGTTTGGTTAGTGTGTTAATGTGGCATACTTGGTTTTGGTTTGGGTGTTATGTGCACCTAAATAATTATGTTGCTCAAAGAATCACAAACTTATGCACTGCCCTGGGTCACAGCAGCACCGAACCATTTAGCCTAATCAGAGGTGGGTTCCTACCAGTTCGCACCTATTCGGTAGAACCGGTTCGTCAAATCTACCGGACCGGTTAGAAGAGGTTCCACCAGTGGACCCTACAGAAGAGGTTCCAAAAATTTTTGAAACCCACCACTGCTAAAGGGTTAGGGGTGCAAGGATCTTGTAACTTGAAGGCTTTAAGACTTGCATGCTTCAATGCCAGAGTTTCTGAATAGTTACTTGGACCGACCTAAGTACTAATTCATAATTTCATATCCGGTCACATGGGCGGCAAGCCACTCCCATCCGGTCACATGGGCGGCAAGCCACTCCCACAAAGGAGGCCACACCCACAGAGTAGGTTCGAACAATTTTTGAAACCCACCACTGAGCCTAATGTAATCTAAGATATTTTCAATAATACCTTTCCTGAATAAATGCTTTCCCCCATTCCATTTACTGGAAATGAGAAGTGCCCTTTAGATTCCTCTGAGCCTTGCAACCTGAAATCCAGTATGGATTACTCATCACTATTTTACAATCGATTCAATTTACATTCGGCCAATCAGAGTCCTCATTGAACTGTCCCTAGACAGCAACCTCAAAAGAGAAAGAGAGGATCAGTCAAGCAGGCCAGTTGAATAAACAGCTGCTAAGGGTTTCTCTTCTGAATTGCAACTAGCAGATTATTTTGAAGTAATTAGAATTAAAGCTTTCCTCTTTTTTATTTTTTATGGTGTTTTTTTTCCCTACTTTTCATTCCTCCTGTAATATGTTATTGAGATAGTCAATCTGCTGTAATATAGATGAGAAAGAAAAGCCAAGAATTCTTCCTTACAGCTGTCACTTTCCTGATGCCAACCTCTGTTCTGCCTCAGTGACAGAGTTTGGCAAGTGACACCGTGCTGACAGTTTTAATTTGACCTAAGGATAGCAATTGAAGTTTCCCCCTCCCACCCAGTTTCACCTGCCAGTGAGAAAGACTAGTAATCTCTTAAGGACTATTCAAACGAGAGATATAAACGAGACTGGAAAAAAATGGATTGACTATATACAAAATAAATACGGGACCAAGAAATTCCAGTTAGCCTATGCTTAAGATCAGGAATGATTTAAATTGTTTAAAGTTAGCTCAGCAAGAAGAAGCTAAGATCAATTTAGAGATGTCATTAATTTCTTTATTTCTTTTTTCTCAATAGATTTTAGACTGTGTTTGTTAAAAATCCATACCGTGTACGGGTTCTGGGAAGTCGGGGGGGGGGGAAGGAGGAGGGGGGTTGGGGGGGAGGGTGGAGGGAGGGAGGGGTATACCTTAGGCTAATTTAGAACTATTTTGACACACAAAAAATTGTATTTCGATGTCTTACTGATTGAGGAATGATGAAATGTTTGTTTTAAAAAAAATAAAACTTTTGAACCAGAGATAGTCAATCTGCAGACGAACATCAATCTTCTCTTCACCATTTGTAATGTAAGTTATTCTTTTGACCAAAGAAGAGAATAAAAACAACTCACTGGGATAAAATGAGCAGAGAGCCATCTAACACAAACTTTGTAGCCTACATGATTATCCCAGACCAGCCCATGCATGTTTATCCAGAAGTCAGCCTCATACTACTTCAAAATATTCCAAAAAATTTAAAAAAAGTATTTAAAATGGCCGCTTTTGGTAAAAAAAAAGAGGGGGGTAATATTATATCATCATCATCTTCCTCTTCATCATCATTAATAGAATACAATATATGTACTCTTCAACCCAGTGGTGGGTTGCTGGTACGGTTGGAACGGGGCCAGCGGCATCCTTGTGCATGCTCGCAGTTCACGCATGGATCTTAGCGCCTGTGCAATGCTCCAGCTACTCGCAGAGAATCGCGCAGGCGCTGTATGTGCCATGGGCCTGCATGGAAGTGCAGAAGCCTTCAAAGACCGATAAGGAGCACGGGCGGGCCGGTGGGCCCTTCGGCGTTCCCGGAAGTTACTTACTTCCGGGTTCACCGACCAACCGGTCCGCGGGGACCGTCGCGAACCGGGTGAAACTACCCCTGCCTTCAACCCATTGAACCAGAAGAATTCATCGGACTATTGCATTGGAATATTAGCACGGGTGATTTCCTGTTTAATTTGTAACCTATATACTCTCCACTCAATTCAGCTGACAAAAAAATATAGCTTGAGGTTTATTTACAAAAATTAGTAAATTTTAAACTCCGCTAACAGCAAAAGCAGGGAAAGAGAAAAACCTAAATCTATATCAAAAGACACAGAGTTTTTCAAAGTCAATGGAAACCATGCTGTAGGCAATTAGCATGGTTAATCCCAAAGGGAGGGCCTTTGATTATTCCAGCTTTGAATCATTTATGTCCATAATGGCAGCTGAATAGGAAAACCACAAAAGGCCCTTCCTCTACTTTACCACATGAAGGAAACAATTTGGTGGACAGGGAATGGTTTTATCGAAAATATACGTTGATATACGTTGTTAAAAATTTCAGCAGCTTCAAAGTTTTCACAAGCAATGACTCTGAAATGTAACATCCATAACTATTTAGAAAGTGGGGGGGGGGGGGTAAATAATTTTATCAGATTTGCTGCTGTTTTATATTTCATTTCCGGCGTGACCCGTCAAATGCGCGATCGACAAATGCGCGCCGACAAAACCGCGCGGACAACACCGCGCCCGCCATCAACACACAACATAGTGGGATGTGAAAACAACGTTATAAAGGGTTAGGGTTATAACGTTGTTTTCTCGTCCCATTATGTTGTTTGTTGATGGCGGGCGCGGTTTTGTCGGCGCGGTTTCGTCAGCGCGGATTTGTCGATCGCGCATTTGTCGGTGAACCCATTTCCGGGCAATCTTAAGACCCGTCTTTGCCACCATTTGTGTGTATTCCACCTCCCGTCAAACCACGCAAAATATATTTGTTACTTGCAATCAAAAGCAGCAACAATCTTTTATGAAGAAGAAATTAAAAGAGGTTGCCAATGTCCTCAGAAAAAAATATTAATTTCTTAAGACAGTCTCTAGAGATTCTCAGTCATCCAAGTCATGGTTGTCCCAAAGGTGTTTTTTTCAGGAGGGAACTGGACTTTCTTGTTTTTTTTTTTTCTTTTGAAGGCATTTCGCTTCTCATCCAAGAAGCTTCTTCAGCTCTGACAGGATAGTGGGGAATGGAAGGATTTATATTCTGAGGACACAGATAAAGCTCCAAGTGTTTCAAGGACCCTCTAAAAGGATGCAAATGAGCAGCTGTCCGCCAGGAATATAAATCCTTCCAGTCCCCACTATCCTGTCAGAGCTGAAGAAGCTTCTTGGATGAGAAGTGAAACATCTTCAAAAGAAAAAAAACAAGGAAGTCCAGTTGCCGCCTGAAAAAGCACCTTTGGGGACAATTTCTAAGACACCTGTTCAAGAGTCTGACTGAAAAGTCCTCTTTATATCAACTGCACTAATCTAAAATAAAATGGTTCCACCACAAAACCGCGTTCGACTAAAGGGCGCTCGACGAAACCGCGTAGCTGACGTCATCACAGCGCGACAACAGCGCGGAGAAAAAAGCATGCTAAACCTAAAATTAACCCCTAAACCTAAACCTAACCCCCCTAAACCTAAACCTAATCCTAAACCTAACCCTAAACCTAACCCTTAACCTAACCCTAAACCTAATCCTAACCCTTAACCTAACCCTAACCCTTAACCTAACCCTAAACCTAATCCTAACCCTTAACCTAACCCTAAACCTAACCCTAAACCTAACCCTAAACCAAACCCTTACCTTAACTTGAATCGGCTTGCTTTCAAAGCGCTATTTAAAGCGCCCTTCTTTCTCCGCGCTCGCTGTTGTCGCCCTGTTGTTGACGTCAGCGACGCGGTTTAATCGGGCACGCTTTAGTCGAGCGCGGTTTTGTCGTGCCACGAATAAAATGACGTGAGGATTGTGGCGTGGAGTTGAGCGTGCCTACAAGTTTCCCATAGTTTCATTTCAAATGAATCTTTTGATTTCTTCGCTAAGCCACTGAATTGTCCGTTTACCTGATGCCTTGGGCGTCCTACGATGGAAGGGAAGACAGCCCTGGGAGCATCGTCGCCAGCGAAGCCCGCTTTACATAGGCCGGAGCCATTATCGCAAACCAGTGCCGTGCTGTCTTCTTCCTCACACATCTTCTAGAGTCACTTTCTGAGGTTTTTCCACACAGGTATTGTCCTACAAAGAGAAGGGAGAAGATTCAGTGTGAATATCCAGTCAACAGAGGACAGCAGAAGGGGCAATAAAACATATAGCTTCACTTTCTGTTTGAATAAGCACAGATGTGCTAGTCGTTCCCGACTCCAGGGGGCGGTGCTCATCTTCCTTTCAAAGACGATGAGCCAGCGCTGTCCGAAGACGTCTCCGTGGTCATGTGGCCGGCATGACTCAACGCCCGAAGGCGCACGGAACTCTGTTATCTTCCCACCAAAGGTGTTTCCTATTTTTTTGCTTGCATTTTTACATGCTTTCGAACTGCTAGGTTGGCAGAAGCTGGGACAAGTAACGGGAGCTCACGCCGTTACTGCGACGCTGCATCCCTTCTCTGTTTGAATAGGCATATGGAACAGCAATAAAGGAATTGTTTAAACCCTTAACTTAAACTTCATGGTATTGGACCTGGGTACTTGAGAGACCGCCTGCTGCCAATTACCTCCCAAAGACCCGTTAGATCACACAGATTAGGCCTCCTCCGGGTTCCGTCCACCAGCCAATGCCACCTGGCTACTACCCGGGGGAGGGCCTTCTCTGTGGCGGCTCCGGCCCTTTGGAACGAACTCCCCGCGGAGATTCGGACCCTCACCTCTCTCCATGCCTTCCGGAAAGCCGTCAAAACCTGGTTGTGCCGGCAGGCCTGGGGTTGATGAGTTCCCCTCCCCTCTCGACTTGTATGGCTGTATGACTCTTGTGTATTTTAATTACGTGTATTGTGTTTGTATCCCCTTTTCCCCTTTTGAGTTGTTCGCCGCCCTGAGTCCCTCCCGGAGAAGGGCGGCATACAAATAAACTAAATCTTAATCTTAATCTTAATCTAGGCAGAGGCGGAATTATTTTTTCTTATTTTCCTCCCCCAAAATTAAGGTGCCTCTTATACTCCAGAGCATCTTATACACTGAAAAATATGGTAATTTCTTCCAGGTAGCTGATGGCTTTATATCTATAATTCTTCCCTCTCGTCATTTCATCCTTACAAAAAATAAAAAAATGTGACACTAATTTTATTAGCTTACTACTTCTTACATGTTTCCTGCATCACCCCAAAAGAGAATAGGGGATGGACATGTATTTAAAAATACTGCGAGGAAAGTAGATTGTCAGATCATAGTTAACATCATAGTTAACATAAAGTCTCTACTGTTGATATTGTGTTGTCTAGTATTGTAAGAGGTGGTAGTATGGTAGGGTTTCTCCTAAAGTCTACCACCATTTCTACGGTTTTAGCAATAGCAGTTAGACTTATATACCGCTTCATAGGGCTTTCAGCCCTCTCTAAGCGGTTTACAGAGTCAGCATATCGCCCCCAACAACAATCCGGGTCCTCATTTCACCCACCTCAGAAGGATGGAAGACTGAGTCAACCTTGAGCCGGTGAGATTAGAACCGCTGAACTGCAGATAACAGTCAGCTTGAGCTGAGGTAAAATCTCAGGCCTTCTCCAACATCACAGGAAGGATATCACACAACCTTTTAATTGTGATCCAGAATATTGGATAACACACCTCACAAGTCCGAGATGTAGGCAATTATGGTTTTGTTTAGTTTTTTGCTTCATTGAGTCGCTCGGGCTTAGCCTTCAAAAGAAATAACTGAAAATAGCTTAAAAAAAAAGGCATGGGATAGGTTGATCACCAGATAATTGTCTATCAATAATTGTTTATCACCAATCAATAATTTTCTATCACCAGATAAATTATCTATCAAATGGACATAAATGGATTATAAAGGCTGTATTTCCCACATTAGATGTGATGTGGAGGCTCAAAGGGAAGAGGATTTTACTGAATTGCATCTGAAGGAAAGGATATGTATTGGAAGGCAGATAATGGGGACACACAGAGAGGTTGGTGGTATCTCCCCATACACACCCATTCTCAGTTATTTTTATTGCACTTTCTTCCCTCCAAGATTCACAGTGATGAGATTCCAAAGTGTTTTTCTCATCCAAAAGAAAATTGCTATAACACTTAATCCTGATGTGGCTTTAGATCCTGAAATGTGTGGGCTATGTTACTTACATCAGGTGTAAGCCAGGAGATAAGAAATGCATATTTAGGAATGGGATATAAACATTGGGTTTCCCCCCCCACACACACACCTTACAAGAGGACAAGTGAATTAGTGTGAGTTTGGTTGATGGCTACATTAGTAAAAATCTCACATTTGCAAATAATTATTTTTCATATTCGCAAGGGACACGCATCTCAAAAACGTAATGTGTAAACAAATTTTGTGTTGAATATTCCATAGTAAAATTGCTTTTTATTCACCATTACTTTTTCGAGAGGGCAGAATTGAATGAGAACGTATACTGTAGTTCAGGATAAATTCTTGGGCAAATAAAAGAAAAGAAAAAAGAAAAGAAAAAAGAAAGAGAGAGAGAAAGAAAAAGAAAGAAAGAAAAAGAAAGACATTTTCCAGAGAAATGCTGAAAAAAAATGCATTTTATAAGGATTATTCACTTATAGATAAACATTTACTAAAAACACAGAATCTGCACCTATGCTGAAAAAACTTCTGGCTGATTGGGAACAAACTATTTCCTAATTAGGAAACAAAGCCTTTTAAAAGCCTGTTTTTGGAACAGAGCAGAAAAGGTCAAGGGTTCCTTGCCTCAAACTCTACTCAACGGAGCCAAAAAGGGAAATAATATCCTTAAAGGGAGGAGGGAAGAAGGGAATGCTGCATTTCTGCTCCAGCATGGGGAACACTAAATAAAAACCATATTTAGTAACTACCCGAGCTCAGGAAAATCAGGGAAACCAAACATTTAAGGCAAGACTTTTAATGGGAGCCAAGCAGTCATTTAAAGCTCTAGGAAACTCACAGTAACTTGCAGAGCCCAGAACTCAGCACTAAACCTGAAAACACACATGTGTGTCCTGCATAAGTTCTGCAAATAATTGTTGTACTTATACAGAAAGTTAAGCACAATCATGGCATGCAAAAACAAAGAAAAACTATATTAGAAATTCATTGATTGTCATCAATAGGGTTACCAGATCTCAGCTGCAAACATCTGAACAACTACTAAAAGCCAGAAAGTAATTCGAATTTTCATGTGCTTTTTAATTCCATCTTGTGGCTTTTCGGTTTTTGGAACACAAATCTGGTAACGTTAAGGCATTCCTTGTTGGGACTAACAACAGACACCACACAGCAACAATGCCACTTTTTAGCCAAACAAGCTACCTGTGTCAGAACAAAACATGTGATGCATGATAGCAATATAACTGAAAATCTACACTGGAGCAGTTGAAAAGCGTGCGCGCGCGCACACACACACACACACACACAAAGAGAAAGAGAAAGAGCACACACACACACAAAGAGAAAGAGAAAGGAAGAAAGAAATAAAGAAAAAAAGAAAGAAAAAGTGAGATAGAGATGAAAGAAAAAAAAGAAAAAGGGACAGAGAGACAAAAGGAGAGAGAGAGAGAGAGAGAGAGAGAGAGAATAAGGGGAATAATTCAAATTCAGGTTTAATATCTGAAATAGTCTCCCTTTAAACAGAAAATTCTGCAAAAAAATGTATAACCATGGGGAAGGTTCTGGGTTTCGTGCTACCCTGAATTTTGTGTTCATACAGTTTTCTAGACAATCAATCAATCAGTCAATCAATCACGTCATAGACCAACAGGCTTCTAGACAATAAAACAATTTGTTTGCAGTGAGTGCAAATCTAGGGTTATTATTTGTAAACCTTGGCTCATTACTAACAATCCAATGTTTTCAAAAGTGTGACTTATCATGGCTTACAGATCTCAGGAGGGGAGTTCACATGTTAACCAAACCCTAAAGCATACAAGCCAGGTTATGGCTTTACCTTTTTACCATGTGTGAAGTCAGTCTTTAAGAAATCAAAGTGGCTATGAGCCAAAAGACAAGGAAGAAAAGGCTGCGTGCAATGAAACACCATCTAAATGCACATAAATACCTTCACCCACTTGCTTCACTGAATCACAACCCCTAGACTGTTCCTAGTATTAGCGATTATTATTTATAATAATTTAATTAGAGTTAAAATAATAAAGATCAAGTAGGTTATGGAGATGGCCAACTTACCAAAAGCATGTAAATTAAAATAATGGGAAGTTTGATGAAATATAATAATAAATATTGTAGAATGAGACAAATGACATTTCTGTTCTTCATATATTTTTGTGTTTGGATTAATAGGATGTAGAGGAACAGAGTCCCATAGACATCCACTCCAAATTCTCTCTCTCTTTCTCTCTCTCTCTCTCTCTCTCTCTCTCCCTCCCTCCCTCCCTCCCTCCCTCCCTCCCTCCCTCTCTCCCTCCCTCTCCCTCTCCAGTTTGAGGGAGATTACCGATACAAGGAAGAGGTGTTACATTGGTTAACCGAACAGTATTGCTGGTATTAATATTAGTATAATTGATATAAATGCCTTGAATGTTGTTGTAAATACTTTGATTATTACTTCCTAAAATGATTTGTACCCAGATAGCACACTGTTCAATTGGAATTGGAATTTTTATGTACTATAAAATAAAATCAAAACTTATTAAAAAGAATGTCTACTAAAAGTAAATCGGAAAAGTGTCTGTCTGGGATCATGCCAGACAAAAGACTTTAGGACTCATTACAAGCCTGTATTTGGTTGACACTTTAAAGCATCCCCTTCAATTATTTTTTCTTACATTTACTGCTCAGAATTATTCTTAACTACCATTGGAGTAGTAATTGGGTGATGGTATGTTTACTTCTAGTGAACTCTCACCAAAGGATACTAACCATGACTTCTATTCTCGTACTTAAAGGACACAGCAGGCTCAAAATAAACATCAAGAAAACACAGGTTGTTACTTACACAGGCCCTTGAAGCAACTGAAATGAAAGCCAGCCCTGCCTTCTTGGTAATGCAATTATCAACCAATAAATATGCTTAGATAGCGATAGCAATAGCAGTTAGACTTATATACCGCTTCATAGGGCTTTCAGCCCTCTCTAAGCGGTTTACAGAGTC
Source organism: Thamnophis elegans (assembly GCF_009769535.1). Taxonomy (NCBI): domain Eukaryota; kingdom Metazoa; phylum Chordata; class Lepidosauria; order Squamata; family Natricidae; genus Thamnophis; species Thamnophis elegans. Next base: position 43,907,511 of record NC_045555.1, on the reverse strand, counting down.
AGCATATCGCCCCCAACAGTCTGGGTCCTGTTTTGACCCACCTCGGAAGGATGGAAGGCTGAGTCAACCCTGAGCCGGTGAGATTTGAACCACCGAACTGCAGAACTAGCAGTCAGCTGAAGTAGCCTGCAGTGCTGCATTTAACCTCTGCGCCACCTCAGCTCTTACCCAGGCTTCTGGCTTGTCTGGGATGTGGGAATGCAGGTGAAGGCTTGAAAAAGAAGCTACCAAAAATGAAAAAAACTTTCTCAGCTGCACAAAATTAAAAAAAAACAACACCTCATGATTTGTAGTTACAACTTCAAAAATGTGCGATCAGTCAGTTTTGCAACAAGTCAAGAGTGGAGAGTCCTTCGGGGATCGGGCAGCATATAAATTTTATAAATAAATACATAAAATTATAAGCTGTCCATCAGGATGACCCACACAAGGAACAAGGTAAGACAAAAGATCGTATTACAGAATAAAGATGGAAAGCTGTGCAGAAAAATCAATTCAGTTGCTAACCCCAAACCTGTTAACCCTACAGTTCTTTTATCTCTGCAGTTTTAAGGATGGAAATGAGACAAATGCAGAAATCAAATCCAGTAAAATCTCCTTTCAACCTCACCAATTCCAGCAGTGAGAAAACAGCTCGGAAGGTACTTAAATCTTTAAAGGAGTTAAAAATGCTTAACCAAGAGGCTCCACTCCACAAAATCCTATGTATCTTGCAAATTCACTCAGACACCCAATCTCCCTGGATCAGACGCTTCACCCCTACAAAATGCCTAATGCAGGGAATCATCTCAGTTATAGTGTTACTTCCACGTACATCTGCAGAGCCTAGGGCTCCATGGTGCTTCTTCCTTCTGAACCCAAGAGCAAAACCTACTAACTGTATAATGCAGCGAAGGCAGAGATTGTCCCATCTGGAGAAACCTCCCCAGTTCTTAAGTCAGAAGGCAGCTTCCACCTTCTTCACTCCATCCTGGGTTTCATGCTACTTACCCTTCTCAGCTCAGGGCGTGCCGTTCTGGGATGGTGCACTGAGAAATGGCATATTCTCTGACTATATAGCCTGTCTCCTCCCACCAGCTCACCAAACAAGGAGCAAACCCAGTCTCCATCTCCATCTCTCTGTCAAACAGAACCATATAGGGGCTTCTCCACAAATCCTTCAGTTCTGGGTGGCTGCTGGTTGATCGGGCTCCTCCACCCGGCATTCCTTTCTGCTGTTCACAAAGCCAGGAGTAGCTTTTTGGCTCCCTGCTATATAAACACGAGGAGGATCCGGGCTAGCTACAACTGAGAGATTCCCGGGGTAGTTAGTTGGTGCATCAGGGAGAGTTTCTGGCGTGCAGCAGATGCTCTGGCGAGATCCATGTGTGTACTATGTGTACGGAGCTGTCAATGGGGGCACAAGAGGAATCATTAATCCAGCCTTGGCTCCATCCTGGAAAGAGTAGGCGTGGGGAGAGACCAAATGTTAGAACTGCCAGAGAGATTAATGCCTCGTTGTGCACTACAGGAAAAGCAAAGCTGTGATTTGACTTCAGAACTATGTGGCCACCGAGAAAAGTGGTAATGCAGAGCAGATGCCTTATCAAACATATGACTAAGAGATATTCTGGGTTATACTAGTCAAAACAAAAGGAAAGGAAAATTATGCTCATGATGTTCCATAATATAAAAACATGGATTATTACCATCCCAAAAGTGCTTTTTCCCAAAAGCACACTTGATCTTCTAGGGGTTTCTTTTTTCCCCTTTCAAAACATTTCACTTCTCATCCAAGAAGCTTCTCCAGTTCAAAAGCAACTTTAGCAGAACTGTAATCGGGATGATTGAGAATCCCCATAGAAGTAAATTTAACGATTATGTATTTTTAAATGGTAGTAGTATCATTATCAGAATTGTATGCAAAGTATATTGACCCAGATAATACACTGTTCACCAAGCACTTATGGATGTTAAAGAAAAAATCATAAATAAAATTATTTAAAAAAAGAGAGAGAATCTCTATAAAAGTAGATCTCCATAAAAGTGGACTGGACTACTGCAACATGCTCTACATGGGGCAGCCCTTGAAGAGCATTCGGAGACTTCAGCTTGTCCAGAATGCAGCCGCGCGAGCGATCGTGGGTGCACCTCGGTTCACCCACGTAACACCTATCCTCCGCGAGCTGCACTGGCTGCCTATTGGTCTCCGGATACGCTTCAAGGCGCTAGTCGTCAGTTATAAAGCCCTTCATGGTATTGGACCTGGGTACTTGAGAGACCGCCTGCTGCTAATCACCTCCACTAGACCGATTAGATCCCACAGATTAGGCCTCCTCCAAATTCCATCCGCCGGCCAGTGTCGACTGGCGACTACCCGGAGGAGAGCCTTCTCTGTGGCTGCTCCGACCCTCTGGAACGAACTCCCCGTGGAGATTCGAACCCTCCCCACCCTCCAGGCCTTCCGCAAAGCTCTTAAAACCTGGCTGTTCCGACAGGCCTGGGGCTAAAGAGCTGTTGCCCCCCTTCTCGAATGGTATGACTGTTGTGTGTTTTAAAATTATGTATTGTTATGTTTCATCTTTTATTTTTTGTCTTCCCTGATTTGAATTGTGAGCCGCCCTGAGTCCCCTTCGGGGGAAAAGGGCGGCATATAAATATAATCAAATCAAATCAAATCAATCAAAAGTAAAGGTAAAGGTTCCCCTCATACATATGTGCTAGTCGTTCCTGACTCTAGGGGGCAGTGCTTATCTCCGTTTCAAAGCCAAAGAGCCAGCGCTGTCCAAAGACATCTCCATGTCATGTGGCCGGCATGACTAAATGCCGAAGGCACACGGAACACTCTTACCTTCTGTTGTGGCCCAGCAGGAGCTGCTGATGGCGAGGAAACCTATGAGTCTGCTATGGAAGATGTGGAGGACCCTGGGCAGGGTTCAGCCTCAAAGCAGGGACCAGGGAGGCTGGTTGGCCACCAGGAGGCACCTTAGGCATGGAGCAGTGGGGAAGATCAAAGGGAGTTTGTCCCTGATGCCAGGCATTGTAGGGCGGAGACACAGAGGCAGCAGTTACAGTGACAGACTCATAAGAGATAATCAAGCCCAGGTGGTTGTGGCTTGGCCCCTCCCAAGAGAGTATATAAGAAGAGACTTTGGGAGGAGTCCTTTTGCAGGATACAACCGTTGGTAGTAATCTGGAGAACTCCTTGTCTGGTCTGCCTTGTGTTCCCGTGTCTGTTGGAGTCTGGGTTGCTGCCAATTTCTTGCCAGTGAGTTGTGTCTGGGCTTTCAGCCAACAGGATTATAATTGATGTGAATAAAGAGTGGCAAACAGCTAAGCCTGTGTCTGTGTTCATTACTGGATGGAGGGGGGGGGGGCAGAACACCTTCCCAACAAAGGTGGTTCCTATTTTTTCTAGTTGCATTTTTACATGCTTTCGAACTGCTGATTTTGGTAGAAGTTGGGACAAGTAACAGGAGTTCACTCCGTTACGCGGCACCAGGGATTCGAACCATCAAACTGCCCACCTTTCTGATCACCAAGCTCAACGTCTTAGCCACTTAGCCACCACATCCCATAAATCCCAGTGTTTGCCCCTAAATTTAGTTTGAAGTAAGCAACCCAACATCTCCATCAGTGGCATCTGCAGGCTCATAAGATGTGGCCAAGCTATGTTCGTTTTCAGGTTGTGTGCAGTGTATAGAGCCGAGGTGGTGCAGTGGTTAGGGTGCAGTACTGCAGGCCACTTCAGCTGACTGTTATCTGCAGTTCAGCGGTTCAAATCTCACCGGCTCAAGGTTGACTCAGCCTTCCATCCTTCCGAGGTGGGTGAAATGAGGACCCGGATTGTTGTTGGGGGCGATATGCTGACTCTGTAAACCGCTTAGAGAGGGCTGAAAGCCCTATGAAGCGGTATATAAGTCTAACTGCTCTTGCTATTGCTATTGCTAGTGTGACTGTGAGGAGTGTGACTGCTTTTATCTCACTGTATTTCTTTACACCACTTAAAGTCCAGGGGCTTCTTAAAAAATTTACTAAGGGTTTATAGCCAAATTTGCTGAACTGAATGGAATTTTCCCAGGCTCTCATATTAGTTGTGGGATTAGGGTGTTCTTTACTTCAGTTTAGCAATTGATATAGAAATAAACAGACTTGGGTATGAAATCCATGTTGTGGTAGCTCAAGTTACTAAAATTAATATTGTTGGGAATCAGGGATGCATTATGTAAGGCTGCTCGCAGTTCTTTGTGGAGTTATCTAGGAATAACATGTGTGTGTTTCAATCCAGAGCAGTGTCCCTTCACACACAACTGGTTTTCCCCCCACCGCATCGGTTGTTGACTACAACACCCATTAGGGGTCAGGATGAGGGGAGTTGTAATCCAAACTATCTGGAAGGGCCCAAATAAGCTGAAAAACGTGTTAGGGGTCTGAATCCTTCAGATCATTTCCTCAGAATTATCAGTTATTAAAGAGCACATTTCACACGGATCTCACTAGAATAAAAAGCCTCTTCCATAAATTTGAAATACTGTCTGATTTAGCTTCCTTACAAAGCCGGATCCAAAACATTCCACTGGAAAAGGACGGGAGGGGGGCAACCTAATGCATGCCTTTGCTTTATAAGGCAAAGCAGTTGACTGGGGCCTCTCGTGAACCACCTCCTAAAACCTGAGCGATACTTTATCCTTTTTATTTAAAAATCACGTTTCTCTCTGCAGGCACACCAGTTTCTGAGCCGGCAAGTACCATTCCTAAAAAATCAACAGGAACAATAAACAATAGACAGAAGAAAAAGAAAAAGAGTTATGAGAGAAAAAGAGATATTTGAATTTGTGGCAGCAATCATATTCTTTAAGGCAGGGGGGCCCAACTTGGAGGTCCAATTGTTAAGTGGGATTTTATGACTCTGTGAAGACCCCCCTCTCAAGAAAAGTCCCCACATTACAGTGCTCACCAACCTTCCAGACCCCAGGGACCACTAAATTCATAATTTTAAATCCCGCAGACCACTAATATGATCTGCCCAGGGGTGGGTTTCTTGCCCCGTTCCAACCGGTTTGGTTGGAACTGGGCCGGCGGCGCACGCATGCGTACTAGCATCTGTGCGATGCTCCAGCTGCTCCTGGAGGCGCTGTATGCAGAACTCATCAAAACCGGGTAAGGAGCGGGCGCGCGGGCGCACGGGTGGGCCCTTCGCCGTTCCCGGAAGTTACTTACTTCCGGGTTCGCCGACCAACCGGTTCGCAGGGACCGCCGCGAACCGGTTGAAACCCACCCCTGGATCTGCCTCATGACCAGCTGAGTGGCATGGCAAGGTGGGTCATGTGACTGGGTGGGTGTGGCCAACTCAATGTCACTCACATCAAGGGGTGCCTTACCAACCTCTTCTTGCCACTTTTCACCTGTCCACCTGGGCTCCTTAGGGCCCCAACAGGAAGCAGTTGTTGGAGCCACCACGAGAAAGAGTTGGCAAAACAGCTGGCTCAGTTCAAATTGGATCTGACCGAGAAGGGGGGTTCAGCAGAAGCACCTCACTAAGGACTACAAGCATAAGCTTCCTAAGCAGAGGGGAGACCTGTGGGAGTGCAAGGCCAGGTACCAGTGCCTGGAGGCTCAGGAGGCTGAGATGGTCAGCCAGTGCAGTTCCACTGGAACAAGGCTCTCCAGCCTTCGCCCAAAACCCCGCACCAGGAGGCTTAAGCAGACCCAGTGGTGGCTTTCAAAAATTGTTCAAACCTACTCTGTGGGTGTGGCCTCCTTTGTGGGAGTGGCTTGCTGCCCATGTGACCGGATGGGAGTGGCTTGCCGCCCATGTGACCGGATATGAAGATGCCGACGACACTTGTCAGAACCACCTTAAATGACCTCACACACAGCACTGGCATGCATAAGAATAGGATGTAAACTTGTTTTTTAAAAGGCATCTTTGGTTTGCGTTAAAACAACTTCAACACACGCAATGTTCTGATTGTACCACAAACACAGTAGTCATCCTTACCTTTCACAGAGGCACCGAGTTTTATAAATAGAAGCATGATAGTGTAGAATAATCATATCCAAGGACCAGTGGTGGGTTTCAAAAATGTTTGGAACCTCTTCTGTAGGTGTGGCCTGCTTTCCGGGTCCACTGGTGGAACCTCTTCTAACCGGTTCGGTAGATTTGACGAACCGGTTCTACCGAATAGGTGCGAACTGGTAGGGACCCACCTCTGAGCAGACCCCAAGTTAGAATTTCTCCCCCACTCCGACCTGCACAAAAAGACCCTGAAGGGGGGAGACTCCCTGCAGCAATACAAGCATTCATTGCATGTATCTAGCCCAGGGGCTGCAGTTTGAGGATCCCCGATTTAGTGCAATATAAAAAATACAAAAATTTTTTGTGTGCATCACCAAAATTTTCTCACAGATCACCAGTGGTCCACGGGCCACCAGTTGGCATAGTAGATGTTACCAATATAAAATAACCTTCTGGGGTCATAACCACTCATTTGAACACTTGCCCCCCCCTTTTTTAGCATGGGTTGCACATATAAAGCAAGTGAGAATTTAACTGCATGAGTGCAGCCACTATTTTGATTATTTAGACATTTCTTGGAGATGTCCCTGAAGCCATCACTTGAAGACATGCAAAACACCAGCATTCAGAAGACATGATGACAATTCCTTAATTTCACAACATATAGACAGATTTAACCATGATTTCAATTATCTCTTCCATTATCTCTTCTAGTGTGTATTTTGGCTGCTGCATTCCAGGATCCACAAAATATTGTGAACAACAATACTTCTAGGTATGTTTTAAATATATTTGAAACTTATTTCCTACATAATGTCCTTTCATTTGTTTTTTCTCAGTATCCTAATGAATTCTCTGTAAGGCACTGCAGCTTTGCTATGAAAAGAATACTTTTTTGTCCAAGTATATATATTTTATATAATTTACCCCTTAGTTATAAAAACAAAGAAGTATAGGAGAAGAGCGTGGCACGCCAAAACCGCAGTAGACTACAGCGCGCCCGACGAAAGCGCGTACATGACGTCATCAGCAGCGCGACAAATAAAATTAAAAATAAATTAAATTAAAATTAAAATTAAATTAAAGCAAGCCGATTCACATAAAGGTAAGGGTTAGGTTTAGGGTTAGGTTTAGGGTTAGAGTTAGGTTTAGGGTTACGTTAAGCGTTAGGGTTAGGTTTAGGGTTAGGTTAAGGGTTAGCGTTAGGTTAAGGGTTAGGTTTAGGGTTAGGTTTAGGGTTAGGTTTAGGGTTAGGTTAAGGGTTAGGCTTAGGCTTAGGTTTAGGGTTAGGTTTAGGCTTAGGTTTAGGCTTAGGTTTAGGGTTTGGTTTAGGGTTAGGTTTAGGCTTAGGTTTAGGCTTAGGTTTAGGCTTAGGTTTAGGCTTAGGTTTAGGGTTAGGTTTAGGGTTAGGTTTAGGGTTAGGTTTAGGCTTAGGTTTAGGGTTAGGTTTGGGGGGGGTTAGGTTTAGATTTACGCATTAATTTTAAGTTTACCGCTCACAGCGTGCTGTTTTCGTCGCGCTGTGATGACGTCACGTATGTGCTTTCGTCGAGCGCGCTTTAGTCTACCGCGGTTTTGTGGTGGAATCGGAGAAGAGGAGGAGGAAATATAGACAACCAATCAAAGAATGCTTCATAGCCATTACTTTTGTTTTGTGTAATCATATTAATACTTACACAGTTTTATGAATCTATAATTTATCACGTTTAACCTCACCTCCAGAGTTTTAAAATGTAATATAAATATATTTGACTTCACTTCCTTTCAATTATATTTGACTTCCTCCCTAGGGATTTAAAATGTAGTATAAGGACAATTAGAAGGGACGTGGTGGCTCAGAAGGGACGCTGAGCTTGTTGATCAGAAAGGTCGGCAGTTCGGTGGTTCGAATCCCTAGCACAGCGTAACAGAGTGAGCTCCCATTACTTCTCCCAGCTTCTGACAATCTAGCAGTTTGAAAGCATGTAAACATGCAAGTAGAAAAATAGGAACCACCTTTGGTTCCATGCATCTTTGGCACATAATCATGCTGGCTACATAACCATGGAGATGTCTTTGGACAGCACTGGCTCTTCAGCTTTGAAACGGAGATGAGCACTGCCCCCTAGCGTCAGGAACAACTAGCACATATGTGCAAGGGGAATCTTTACATTTACTTTTATAAGGACCAATACAAAGGACCATTTTATACATTTATATCATTTCTATGTATGTAGGACCAATGTTTAGGCTCAGGGGTGCTGGCGTTACCATTTTGGAGTTTGAATCTTGGTAGGATTCCCAGAAGATTTACTCTGTTCTTTCTGATCACTGAAGATAAGGAAATGAAAAACTTT